>NW_027317080.1:0-31252 GCF_032062135.1 Pyxicephalus adspersus
GCTCAGAGTAAAAAGTCGCACAAGGCGACACCTTGTCATATAAATGCACTGACAGAACCGGGAACAATGGAGTCAGTAAATAACCCCCAGCTGACAGCTGTCACATCACTACTTTTGTCCTGTGTCTGGGGTCCCCTGGGTGCAGGATCATTTGATGGACCGGGGTAGAACTGCCAGGGAGGAGGATGACCTGCACACCGGCACATCCACAGGGTGTGAGAATTGGATGTCAGGTAAAGTGTGTTGGTTTCTCCTATGATCCAGACAGAAAAAAGCTACATTGACATATATATAAAAATAACCACTATAAAGCTAAACTCCAGTCTTCCCTTCAATCTTGCACGGTTGTACCAACTCTCCTGTACCAAAACTACTTACTTACTTTGATTTCACTGCACATTGTGAGCGCCTCACATTAAAAGTTAAAATGTTCTTATTCTATTATTATTATTATTATTATTATTATTAATAATAATATTAATAATAATAATAAACAGGATTTTTATAGCTCCAACATGTTACGCAGCGCTGTACAATAAATAGTAGTTGCAAATGACAGACAGATACAGACAGTGACACAGGAGGAGGAGAGGACCCTGCCCCAAAGAGTTTTGTTCAGACTAGTAGATTGCTCTGGGGTTCATCACACCCCTGAACCCATTTCTGGGGTGGGAACCTACATGTAAAGTCTCACCCATTGCAGCACATAGGCAATAAATGGGGGGGGGGAGGGAGTAGTTCATAATTGCCTGCTGTCATCAATATGCTGGTTCTTTAGGAATCAGTGCAGTGGTGTGGGCAAGGTGGCCAAGAACCATCTCACTGCTTGCATTATTGCCCGTGAGAGAAGTAATGAGACTTGCAATGGATGCAACAATTCAATACAACAGGAGTGTTACTATACTTGTGGGGATAAAGCCTAAAAAAAAGCTGGCGAATTGTAAATGTTTTTCAGTGGAAACTTTTTGTGTTGCTTTTTGACAACAAGCCTAGTGTAGAATAGTTGTTTCAGATCGGGCACATATACTGCCTTAAGTATGACCCCAAATAGTACATCCTATTCTACTATCCTATCCATGGATGTAAATCCAATCGCTGCAAGTATTCTCAGCTCAGTGGTTCGGGCAGAAAGTGAGAAGCCCCACTGGTCACAGCAATTAACAGCAGAATGTTTTGACCTTTCTCATCCCTTTGAAGAACCCAACCATGGCTATATGAATAAACAACACACACAACATTCACCAATGCCATTGCTTTTTTAAATCATGAATGGAAAGTAAAACAAATGAAAGAAGTTTGCAAATGTTTATGACTAAAAACTACTTGTAGCTGCTACTAGTATAGTTTTGGGTTATCTTGCCTTAAAGGGTTTCTTTGGAATTTCATTGGGCTTGCAGTCAGGACTAACACCACCATTCTAAAATATGGGATTTCCTATGCTTGGTCTACTAAGTTTTTGAGTTATTATTATTAAACAGTTTTTATATAGTGCCAACAAATCACTCAGAGCTGTACATTAAAAAGGGACAGATACAGACAGTGATACAGGAGGAGGAGAAGACTTTGCCCCGAAGAGCTTACAATCTATGAGTTACTCCCATGTTCTGAATTTCTATCATATTGCATTATTGAATTATTTTTGGAGTTCGCATTACCTTGTCACAACTATAAAGAACCTCTATCAGTATCAGTTTCACTAAAACATTCTCCGAGGATAAACAATCCCCATTGCCATTGAAAAACATGGACCTGGAAGATTCTCCACCAAAGAACGTTTCAGTGAATGTCAGTTTTTATGTTCTTAAACAACCAGCATCTGCAGATTTGATAGTGGGTACTGAACTTCTTACTGCTGCCCCCATTCAATCTGTTGAGCTGCCATGGGTAGTAGCATCTCCACCAAGGCTCAGATACAGATGTGTGAATTTAGGATTCTCCCTTTGGTAGCTATCCATATTACACTGCACTCTACCCTACTGCCAAATCAGCAACTGCTGAGATAAAATTTCAGACAGTGTACTGTTTTCAGTTAGTCACACCTGACTGGTAGGGTTGCACTGAGAGAAAAAAACAATAGGCATCTGCCCACCCTGAATGCCTGGGGTGCGTTATTGAATGGTCATTAACATGTATTAACCCTTGCTAGCCCTGGCTGCAAATACTTACCTAATCCTAGCTCCCCTATAACACGTGGATGGCCACACAGTAATGCACTGCATGCCTACAATGTGGGAAGAGGCTGCGCAAAATGTTTAAACAAACAACAAACCCTATATATGTAACTGATCAATACTGTTATGTGCATTTATTGTATGTGCATCACATACTATACACTTCCACAATGTGTGGCAATAAATTTTGCAATTTTATTTTGTTGTAAAAAACTGTGTAAACAGTATTTATATTTACTTTATATGTTTTTACATATTTTTGTGCCTAGTAGAAACATGTGGCTACAGGAAACAAGCAAACAGAAGGAGAGAAAGCAGAAGGATGCCCTCATCAGTGTGCCTCCTCTCCTTTGTTATCAAATTGGGTTCTTTATTTCATTGAAATACTGTGAGAGTGTTAGATCATGGGGCAGGGGACTTTTTTTTTTGATTATCTTTTTTTCTCTGTTGTGGAGAAATGTGCTTTTACCTGACAGAACAGAAGGGGAAATCTCAGGTATGCAGCCTGATACAGTTTCCAACATTTTCACACCATGATAAAAAAAAGTGTTTTTTTCTTGTCTCGTTGAGAAATGTTCTCCTATTTGTCGTCCCAGCATCCAGACAGGAAGAAATGTAAAATCTCCCCAATTCAGACACAAACAGCAATAAAACATGACAGAGGTTCAGAATTTGATGCAAATCGTTTTTTCTTTTATGGTTGATTTAAGCTTAAAGCAGATGTATTTCTTTTGCTGCAAGGCTATTTTTCCAATAGGCTTTTGTTAAAAAGTATTTTTTTTTGTTGCAAGGTTTCCCTTTAAAAAACAAGTAGTATTTTTTGAAGAAAAATCTTGATTCTTATTTAATGTTGAAGAGTAATTTTGGTTGCTTAAAGAACAGCATACACATGTTACTGACCATCCATTCTTGGAGATGTCTTTTGTTTGCCTCATGCTGAACTCTTTGATACAAAAAACAAAAATAAGTGCAAGTACAGTGCACATGTACCACTTACTTAACTAAATTATATCACTCACATTCATCAATTCCATCATCTTAATAACCATAAACGTAAAGCGTACACCATAGGCATTTTATCCCTAATTAAACCTGTCTTGCCACTGGCCAATTTTACACTGCTGTATCATCTACAACCTCTTAATTGCTAATGAGAAATTGATAGATATTGATTAGTGGAAGGAATGTTTTGTATCAGCAAAAACAAGGAAAAATCACAAACACTACATGCCCACTATCAATTTTTCAAAACGAGTCTATGATTTCTTTTTTTAAAAGCTGCTACAATGGCATGGTTGGCTCAGTGGCTAGCACTCTCCACTTTATAGCACTGGGGTCCCTGGTTTGAATCTCTTCCAGGACACTATCTACATAGTGTTTAAATGTTGTGTGGGTTTTTTTCCAAAAGCATACAGTTAGGTTAATTGACTTCCGCACAAATTGGCCGTGGACTGTAGTAATGACATGTGACTATGGTAGGGACATTTGATTATGAGCCCCTTTGAGGGAAAGTTAGTGACATGACTATGGACTTTGTAAAGTGCTGCATAATATGTTGGCGCTATATAAATACAAAATAGTAATAATAATAAAACTACCTGAAAAGAGTCCCATAGTGTATTCCACCCCACCTCTTGCATATCCATCATCCACAACCCCTATTTAATGTACAGTTCTGCACAATAATATTATTATTATTATTATTATTATTATTAATAATAATAAACAGGATTTATAAAGCGCCAACATATTACACAGCGCTGTACACTAAATAGGGGTTGCAAATAACAAACTAATACAGACAGTGATACAGGAGAAGGAGAGGACCCTGCCCCGAAGAGCTTACAATCTAGAATATGTTGGTACTTTTATAGGAAAAGGTTAGTAATATTATTCAGTATGGGGTGCTGCTGCAAATCTAGTTGTAAAAACAAATCCCACAGCCAAACATGTGCTGCAAGCAAAAGTCGTCACTGAGACTATTCGTGACAATTGTACAGTTTCTTCCTAAGGGCATCTCCCATGCATGTTATTTGAAGGATTTGTGTAAAGTCACATAGACGCTCGCTGCTAAAGTATCTAATAAAATATTTTGCAGGAAGTGAATCTGCCCCAGGTTGGATTCACAGAGGACTTTTGGGGAACCTGTATATAGCTGGGGGTGAATTTTGTTATTTTTTATTAATACCTATATATATAAATATATAGTTAATAATACATATTATATATTTCCAACATGTTGTTCAGCACTTTACAAAGTCCATAGTCCTGTCACTAACTGTCCCTCAAAAGAGCTCACAATCTAATGAAATTCTGGACATTCTTTTGGCACATTTGTTACACGTCACCTATTTGCCTATTAGTCCTAAAAATAACCAGAATCTACTGACAAGATTTATCTCAGGTTAAGTTTGGGTTCACCAAGTCATTGTTGGTAAATGGAACCTGGGCCATTCGCTTATCTCTAGTTCTAATGCTTTTATTATCTTTGTCTCTAAGAAATCTCAACCTTCCTTTCCTTTGTCCAATGTAACTTTTTAAAAAGTTTTTGTCTTATTGAGTGAACTTTGCAGATCATAAACCAACATTACCTGTCCATTAGTCCACTGGTCATTATAAGTTAAAAATCTGTATATTTTGCAGATACATGTCCCTCATACACAGAGGCATGTAGCAGACAGGCATTGCGGTAGCTGTGTTGAAGTTTCCCCCACTGACAATTTGAGAGGTAAAAATAACCTCCTAAGCAGAGATAAGGTTGGGAGTTTGCCTTTTGTGTCGGTCTGGGCAGAGGGGGCCAATGGAGCTGTATGTATCTGACACATGGGAATTTCTCACATATCTGCCCTCTACAGTGACCTTCAGCCACACAATAAAAAGAGACTTCAGTGTATCTCAGGAGCAGCCTCTCGGTCCTGTAGCCAAGGTTGGTAGCAGTGTGTTTGTCTGTGTGAAATGTACTAACTCTTGGAATAATGGCCTTCCCAGTGGTTGCACATTAGCGCGCTCTTTATTAGGTGCCTACTGTTTTTGATTTGCAGGAATTTTAGCTACGTCTTGACTCTTCGTGTCTGAACGTCTTAAGCCCCTGGGCTTTCAATGTCGAACAACTGCGATGTAAAATCCCTTTTCCTCCCTAGTCATCTATTTTATTCTTTTACTAACATTCTTCTGCAAAAAGACTTTTTTTTAAAGTATCAACTTCAAAATATTTCTGAACTGCTTTAAAAGCAAGCCATGGTCCTTAGGGATAAAATGCAAGACAAATGAATTATAGCAAATATGTGTGTAAATCTTTTTTTTATTTTTTGTTTAATGTTGGAAATTAGGTACTAACAAAGGACTGTTTTATATTCCGTCACCGAGTTCTGTTTTTTAGTTCTCATATGTATAAAAAAATTTTTGTTTGCTTTTTTTTTATTTTATAATGTATTTGTAACCATGGCCTGTTCAATCTTACTAATGTTTTACAATACATTAACATTTGTACGATTACATTGTTTTTTTAAATGTAAGAGCAACATAGCGCACTGAACTGTGGCAACCAATCAGGAATTGGTGATACTTGTCTGTTTTAAAAAGCTTATTTCTGGTTGGTTACTTTGTATTATGTTTTAAAAAGCTGATTTCTGGTTGGTTACTTTGTATTACCCACACACAGTTCTCTGAGCTGTCATTGCATCAAATTAATTATGCATGCTGTGTTGCTTGTATTTTAAATCGTAATATATTTATTATTATTATTATTATTATTATTATTAATAATAATCCCATGAAAGGTCAATCCACCAATGATTGCACCTTTCTATTGGGCTATTGCTAAGCCTATCTATAATATCCACCTATTTAATATCTTTCCATCAAGGTGCTCCAACATCTATACATACAAATTTGTGTGTTATTAGGATATATTTATAGGGCTGTAAATCTGGCATTCACAAAATATTCTCTGGTGGAAAATCAATCACTGCTATAGAAAATACATGGACCTGGAAGATTCTTCACCAGAGAATGTTTGGTGAATGTAAGATTCACTGCTTTATAAATACACCCACTGAGTTTTGCTGGCCACTCCATTGCATACAACAAATAATTCTTATTACGTAACAACCAATCAAAATTTTACTTGCTGATGTCAATATGGATTCTGATTGGTTGCTCTGGGTTAGTACCACTCAAATATTAGCACTCTATTGCTAAACATCATTGGCTGAAAAAACATTCTCTAAATTAATCATAGGTGAAAAATCTTAGCCTATAATTGAATGTGTATGCTTACAACCTATGCAGAGAACCTAGTAGGGGTGCTGTCTTTTAAGAGCAATAAAGATTATTTGGAAAGAAAACCCAGATGGCAATTATTTTCCAAGATGAATCCACTTGGGGATATATAAACTGGTTGGTGGTGGTCTTTGACCAACTAACATTTATTAATATGACTTGGCTTTCAAGAAATGATCATTTGATATCTGTATGTCCTTTAACACCCTGGAGGAAATATATTATGCAATATCCATATACAGCCATAGGCTTTGTACTTCCATGACATCTAGATGGAGCCAGGAAACTCCAATAGGAGATAGGTGCAGCCAAAGAAAGTCACATTACACTCACCTAACCCTGCACCGTCCAATGATTTAACTTCTGCTTGCAAACTTGCCCCTCATGGGAGGGCCTAATGTGATGCTCAGGAAATGATAGGGCATTTCAATGTGCTCATAATAATTCACAGTTCTTCCAACTTGGTGGAAAAATCTCTGTGCATGAGAGCTAAGGTATTAAAATCTTTTTTTCCACATATAAATATATATATTTATGTATATAGATAAATAAATATATATATATATATATATATATATATATATTATATATTTATATACAAAAGAAAAGAAATTGGGTGGGTGTGGGTGTAATTATTCCCACAATATAATACCTTAAATAAGGAGTGAAGCTAAAATCAAACAATCTAAAAACTATACATTGCTCATAGTCCACGACTCAAATGAACAAATGAATATGTATATAAATCTCATTGTAAAATGTAATTACAGCCTATACCTATCAATGGATATACTTATGTTGTTTTATCTTTATATCCTTGTCTGTATTTGCAAGCATATGTTATATACATTATTTTATGTAAAATATACAGAAAAGTAGACAATGGAATCAGTATCTATAAAAATGATCCTTTACATTTTACAATTGAGAGAATGTTTTCTTCCATTACTTTTATCTTGGCAAAGATGGATATACAAGTCAATCTGGAACATTACAAGTGCGTCCGAGCTCTTGCAGAGTTCTTCTGTTTTGATGTAATATTATGTAACACTTCCTGGCCATCAATAGCAATTATAATTTCTTAGTTATTTATATCCATTAAAGTTCTGTACGCTTACATCATTATTTTAATTATATGAATTACTTTTTCAAACATAATTTAATATCTGCATTTATATACGTTTACAACCAGCAGTTCAAAGCCAACTCTACTCAAGTTGTGTTAATAGCACAATCTAATAAAATGTTATTGCTAATTGTAGGTGGTTGCAACCATAAAGGGTCTTTTGATGGAAACATATTATCCCTTATTGTTTTAGATGAATGTAAAATGAATATAGAGCTTTGACAAGTTATTATTATTATTATTATTCTGTATTTATTTAGCTCCAACATATTATGCAGCATTGTGCATTAAATAGGGATTGCAAATGACAGATACAGACACAAGCGTAGGAGGAAAGGAACCTTCCCAAAAGAGCTTGCAATCTAAATGATAATGATTAAAGATTCATTGCCATTGACTTGAAATTTTAACCTGATATTCATTTTAAGAATGATTTAATTTACAATTGTTTACACTGATTGGTTATAAAGGAATATGTATGGAGTTCAGTTATTCCCATAGTAATTATTGCTTTACAGCTAGTTATTCCCCTCAATATACCCAGATTGACCAACGATTGTATCTGATTGGTTATTAGGAATCCCTAAAGCACTCGGCATACAAAAAATGATTAATATGTTCAAAATGATTCAAGAATAGTATTTAATTGTATAATTCATTTTTCTTCTGGATAAAAGAATAAAAAGTTAAAACCCTGAGCAGGTTTTATTGCTATCTAGGACCCTGTAGGGAATTTTCCCGTTCTGTCCTGGTGACAGCCTTTTATCAGGAGGGGAAAATACCTACATGGATATTCATTTACATGAAAATTAATTAGGACCTGTTGGTGGAATGATAGTTTTCCCCAGGTACTTGCAGTGCCTTCATCTAAATGTCATATACTAAATATACAATATACTAAATATAATCGCAAGGGGTGGCATTCCATGAACTGCAAATTGTCTGCTACATTCAGCCTTACAGGGCTCGGAAAAACCAGATGGGTAAAGTACCACGTCATTTGTTAGGTGCTATCGTGTCTCAAAGGTTACTAAAAGCTAAATACAAGGCAGGTAAAAAAACAGCCAATAATAGGGTTGTGTTTCACTGAAATCTTAATAAACAGATTTTAAATTGAACTAATTAAGGTTTTAGTCTCCTTTAGTCCTATGTACAGCAGCAGTGGCATAAAGACTGACAGTAATTGGAGAAAGTCAGGTGCTTTTGCATTGAAAAGTATTGAAAGAAAAGAGAGCAGAAAGATGTCTCAATCATTCTATTTTGCTGCTTCTCATTTACTATCCAATCACAGTCTGGGGGCGGGAAGGTGACCTAACTATTTCACCCAACTGCAGCAGAGAAAAGTCAGGTCACCATGCTGGCTGTACTTTACTGTAGGAACAGAAATATAAATCAATGGGAAGATATAACTGCTCCTATACATTGTACAGTATATATTTCCACTGTACATTTGGAAGCCCCTGTGTTTTTAGCACACAGGGCAGTTATCTTTCAAAATACTGCTAGTTACATGCTAATTTTGTGTGTTTTATACATATTTAAATACAATTTAGAGGTATTTTAGATATTGAACTCATGTCCAATAATCCCATGAAAGGTCAATCCACCAATGATTGCACCTTTCTATTGGGCTATTGCTAAGCCTATCTATAATATCCACCTATTTAATATCTTTCCATCAAGGTGCTCCAACATCTATACATACAAATTTGTGTGTTATTAGGATATATTTATAGGGCTGTAAATCTGGCATTCACAAAATATTCTCTGGTGGAAAATCAATCACTGCTATAGAAAATACATGGACCTGGAAGATTCTTCACCAGAGAATGTTTGGTGAATGTAAGATTCACTGCTTTATAAATACACCCACTGAGTTTTGCTGGCCACTCCATTGCATACAACAAATAATTCTTATTACGTAACAACCAATCAAAATTTTACTTGCTGATGTCAATATGGATTCTGATTGGTTGCTCTGGGTTAGTACCACTCAAATATTAGCACTCTATTGCTAAACATCATTGGCTGAAAAAACATTCTCTAAATTAATCATAGGTGAAAAATCTTAGCCTATAATTGAATGTGTATGCTTACAACCTATGCAGAGAACCTAGTAGGGGTGCTGTCTTTTAAGAGCAATAAAGATTATTTGGAAAGAAAACCCAGATGGCAATTATTTTCCAAGATGAATCCACTTGGGGATATATAAACTGGTTGGTGGTGGTCTTTGACCAACTAACATTTATTAATATGACTTGGCTTTCAAGAAATGATCATTTGATATCTGTATGTCCTTTAACACCCTGGAGGAAATATATTATGCAATATCCATATACAGCCATAGGCTTTGTACTTCCATGACATCTAGATGGAGCCAGGAAACTCCAATAGGAGATAGGTGCAGCCAAAGAAAGTCACATTACACTCACCTAACCCTGCACCGTCCAATGATTTAACTTCTGCTTGCAAACTTGCCCCTCATGGGAGGGCCTAATGTGATGCTCAGGAAATGATAGGGCATTTCAATGTGCTCATAATAATTCACAGTTCTTCCAACTTGGTGGAAAAATCTCTGTGCATGAGAGCTAAGGTATTAAAATCTTTTTTTCCACATATAAATATATATATTTATGTATATAGATAAATAAATATATATATATATATATATATATATATAAAGAAAGAAAGAGAGACAGCCCTGTTTGTGTATATATATATACAAATATGACCATATATATATATAAATATAGTATATGTACTTACTTGTCAGAGCCTGGTAGTTTTGTGATAGTGTTTCTGCAAAATGCAACAAAGAAGCATAACCTGAAAAGGTAATGAACAAATATGATTGTCTTTATATATACAAATATGACTATATATATATATATATATATATATATACAAAAAGAGCTAAATATATAAAAAAAATATATATATGGTCATATTTGTATATATATATATACACAAACAGGGCTGTCTCTCTTTCTTTCTTTATATATATATATATATATATTTATTTATCTATCTATCTATCTATCTATCTATCTATCTATCTATCTATCTACCTACCTTTAAATATATATATATATATATATATATATATATACAGGCATATTGTTCATTACTTATTTAGGCTCTGACCAGTAAAACACAGTTTCTAATGATCTGAAACAACCACAGTGCTCTGATAAGGAATCATGGGATCTTTACAAAGACAGTAAATTAATATTACTTTTTATGCCTATTAAGAAAGATTTTTTTTCCCACTGAATGGTGTGAATTGGTAATGCCATCATGTGCTCTTTTGTGGCCTTCTAGCTTAAGTTGTAACCTGAACCCTTAGTAAATGGCTATTTTCTGGAGCTGTTTGGGGTATGCCATACAATAATGTATATAATTAGGATTGGGAGCAGTCAGCACCTGTTATGTAAAAGCCCGGGGTACATTGTAGCTGCCTTGTGTGCAGAAGGGACAAGGTCAGGGTACAAGTTGTAGTGGACATAAACAATGAGTTTAACCTCGGGGCTGTGCTTGGATTGCCTGGCAAGTGCGGGATTAGGTTACACGACCAGGGACATGTCAAGGAGCTGAGGTCATGTATGTGTCCCCTGCGTCTTGCTGTTTTAAAAAAATGTTTTTGTTGTGTTGAATTACTGAGGCACACACAGTTTTGCCTTTAACTGAGAGCCAACAGCTGCAGGCTCTAGAGGTTTCAGCGGGGAGTGTTTTAGGGTCGTAGGTGCTGCTTTTTTTTGAGTGTAACATCTTGACGAATACAAGTTTATAGGAAACGTTTTTGGAAGTTGCGATACCTTACATTAAAGCAGGGGTGTCAAACTCAAATACACAGGGGGCCAAAATTAAAAACTTAGACAAAATCGTGGGCCAACCTTAAAATTTATTGAAAAAATTTTGGAAATTTTTCCTTCTCATTAGATAAAAAACCTTTTCATATGGAAACAAAGGGGTTTTTCTTTATTTCTTTACATTCAATCGTAAACATACATAAAAATGTTTATTTTATTCTATTTAAGAAAAAAATGTATTTCTCTATTTGTAGCCTTCTGAGTTAAATTCCAATAGTAACCTTTTTTGCAGAGGGTAACAATAATAATTACAATATTCTTCTATGAAAATCCAACCATTCAAGTCCATGCCTTGGAGTAGCAAGGAAAAGTACAGCTGAGAGGGAGTTCTGGAAATGCCAGACACGGCCAATGCGGTGCTAAATCTTATGAGTGGCCCGCCGGTGAAACCCCCTCTTCATTGAAATAGTGCCGCTACTAAAATTCCCCGCATTATTTGCGTCTATAAAAGAGTCCAATGCGGGGCACCACATAGGCAGAGAGCTCGCTGGTATATAGACGCGAATGATGCCGGGAATTGTAGTAGCGGCGCTATTTCAATGCAACTGCGCGCCAGCTGCTGTTCATATTTAGGACTCCTTTGGGAGCCAAAAAAAAAAAACCGTTGGGGCCCAGATTTGGCCCCCAGGCCAGAGTTTGACACCCCTGCATTAAAGGGGAATAAAAAATGTTTTATTTTGTAGCTTGTATGTGGTGGCTGCATATGTAACAATAGGATTATGGAACCCCCACTAGTATTCATATTCTCTATATTATAGGGCATTGTTCTGTAGTCCTCATTAAACAATGTCATTGATAACAGTCAATACAAGTGGATAACAGCTCACAACATTTCTAACAGGATCAAGGGATTTAATTTTTTTTGTTTACATCATTTGTTTTCAATGTAGTGGATGATGATTAAAATAGCAGTTAGTTATTTTTTGCTGTGTCCTGCTGAAGAGATTTCTGTTGGAGATGCAACGGGAAGCAAGGAAAATTTCTAAAGTGGAGGAAATTTCAATATTTTTGTATATTTCTGGGAGGAGAGCACTGCAGGGTGCAGAACACAATGGCAGCAAGGACCATTTCCATTGCCAATCATCTGACATCTATCAGACAGCTTTGCAGTATAAGCTACTGTAATAATATATTGGGGAATCTTCTGGATTATAACATGCTGTAAATACTTTTTGTTTTCCAGGGGTGAGGCACATTCTGGGTCTTTCTTTTTCTGGTCCCTATTCATCTCCCTTCCTCTACCATCATGACTTCTCTTCAGGATATGTCCGAGTTTGGGGAGTCCGCTGACTACTTGCGGAAAAGTGACAATGAACTTATGAAGCTTCAGACCATCCCTTTCGATGGTAAGTGTCAGACCCAGCTAGAAAAGATTGGGGATGTAATAACCTTATAAAAATATATAAAATGTAGGACCAACTACTGCACGTGATATTTTTACATGAAGATTCTTGGGGTGGGGTCACACTGTTGCTCAAACCTATTACCATGCGGTAAGGAAACAAATTAGTTTGCATGGGTTACCCAGTACGACGAAATGCAGCAAAAAGGTGCAGGTACCATCTGGCAGTGCACTACAATGCATGTCCATTGGCAAAGTGCATTATTAATATTATTATTAAACTGTATTTATATAGCGCCAACATAATATGCAGCACTGTACAAAAAATAGGGCTTGCTAATGACAGACAGATATAACTAACACAGGAGGAGGAGAGAACCCAGCTGAGAAAAGTTTACAATGCATTAAGGTGCAATTCAGTAATAATTGACATGCTGGGTGTGAAAGGTCAGAGAATAAGCAAAGGAGGTGCCTGACACCTTGTAATTCATAAACTAGGAATATGGTTGGGCAATATGAAGAACTCTTCTTGTTCAGGTCTAAGTGACAGCAGCAGTAGGTCCCACCCCAAAACATGCCCATCTCAAACAAATGGCCCATTAATCCCAAAGAGCCCTTTGGCTGTGGAACAGTCTGCACAAATGGTGTCTATTCCTGCTGGGTGATGGTCCCCATGTGTATCTCCATTTGGTGCACTTTGGTGGTGGTCAGTCAGCCAAACTGGAATGTCCCATGGAAAGATTTTTGTGGTTCTGTGGTGAGGGGGGTCTGAAGGCTCAGATTAGATATAATCCTTTTTATCTTTATGATAGGTAAGAAGAAGGCCTGGATTCCAGATGACAAGGAAGCCTATATTGAGGTGGAAATAAAGGATTCTTCAGGTGGTAAAATCACAGTGGAAACCAAAGACAAGAGGGTGAATAAACATTTCATTTTCTATTCTGTATCACCCATGTAATGGCTTGTTTTTTTGTTTAAATAGTATTTAGTCAAAACTCATTTTTCAGTTTTTTATTTGGTGTCTTTGCTCCATTGAAGAGGTTTCTTTATAATTCCTTTATAATATGCACAGCAAGGCGTTTAAAGGATGATTTTCTCCAGAACCATTGTCCCTATTGATTTTATTTCACCTTCTTTTCCTACATTTTCTAGGACTTTTATGCATCGGCTTTGTGTGATATATTTTTATGAGGCTTTTAATTCGATGTTTTTCCCAACAGACGCTCACTGTGAAGGAAGATGACATTCAGCAGATGAACCCTCCAAAATTTGACATGATTGAAGACATGGCAATGTTGACCCACCTAAATGAGGCCTCTGTCTTGTCCAACCTTAGGCGTCGTTATGCCAATTGGATGATCTATGTAAGAGACTTTTTTTTCTTATTTGAGAAGAAAATTCCTTTGTGCTGATTATGTGCAACCAGTGAATAATGCAAAATAGTGGCCTGGCACTGTGGCTTTTTGCCAATACACAATTTCAAGTATACACCAATAGGAATGTAATGAGGATAATCAAACATATGGTCAATATCCAAAGACGCATCTGAATCCCCACTCCAACAACATATATTGTCTGTTACCTTTTCCCCAGGTAGGCATTACATGGTACAACACCTTACTAGAAAAAAACCCTCATGGCAAATCCAAGATTGCATTTCTCATCATTACCTTGTGTCCGATACTCATTATTATAAGACAACCCAGTTCTTTTTTCAGTTACCAACAGCTAAATCCCAACTTGTGACCTATATCTTCCACAGTGTTGTCCTCACCGGTCTCATTAGTGTACATATTAGTTGTCCGAAGTCATTTCTTTTTCTTACAAAAACATGAAATGGCTCCTAAGCAAAGCTCAGGCATGCCAAAATATTAACGGAGCACACCAGACGTCACCATGACCCAACCCATCGGGTACCTAGGTAAACACATCTTACACAGGAGTAAACAGGTGATAACGGTGAAAGAACATGAGACTGTCAAACCACAAAGACAAAGAAGGTCACTAACATTTGACTCCAAGTCATATAGCCGTTACATGGATATATATACACTAACGATCTGAAAAATAGAATAGTCCACATTCCCCTCAAAGCCATGCAAACATTCATGTATTGATAATGCAGACAGTGCTAATGAATTGTCTGTAGGGTTTAATGTAATTTTAGGTTCAGAGTGCAAAAGTCTAAGGATACGTTACCCTCAACATCTGGTTAAAAGAGATTTAAAGGAAGAAATCTGAACAGATTGCCTACTTATGCATCTTGCAGACATAACAAAACAGGCAACTGCCGTTCATGAATTCAAAATAAAGCTCAGATGAAAAGTTGCACAAACATGTTAACTGTATTCATAATGTTTATGGTCTCCGGCTTTGCTCGTGATTATCAGGCTATATATATCCAAGCTTCCAGAAGGTGGTAATGTTAGAGGTGCTTGTTATCACACAGTTTCCTGCAGGTTGAGATCCTTCGCTCCTCTACAGAGAAGTGAGAAGGTTGTAAAATGCTGCATATGTATTGTAGTTAACATGGGGATGAGCTACACAACTGATCTGTCTTTCCTGGGAGATATATATGACCAATTGTGATCAGCCCTACAATTTTGGTAAACTTGAGCTGGAAACAAAGTTAAACCAGTGACCTTAACGTGTAAAGTATTTCTAAAACCAAATATCATATATAATATCTATGGTAGCCATTTGGAAGCCAAAAGCTAAATTTTTCTAAAGTGTGGGGTTCCAGAAAACGTAGAAATAAAAAAAAGATTCATATAGGTACTACTTGCTTTTAACTCCAAGGGTCAGCAACAGCAGAAATAATTCCACCATAGGTTTGTAGTCACCTCCACCATGGTTCCTTGGCTGATCCTTCTTGGGGGAAAGTTGATTGCCCTCTATGGATATATGGAAGCCAATTGTTGTTGTTCTCCAAAGCCCATTGCCCACAGCTCTCCTTCTTCTACAGTCACAGGTTAGGAAAAAGATGCTTCTTGAGGATCATTCAACAAATGTCCATGCATGACGTTTTTTTTTATAATTTGTAGGCAGCTTTTATCCCTGTCCTATAAAAGCAAATTTGTTTCAAACAATGGTCTTTTCTTGAATTTTATAATTCTTTTTGCATTTGGGAACATAGAAAGTCCATCTAACAGATCTGAGACATAGTAACATATACAAAAAAAAAATTCCCACAGCTGAGAAGCTGTTCCCGAGGCTTTATTTAGACATGTGTAAAGAAAGAAAGCTTGTTTCATGCCGTTTGTGTGACTGACCATGTTCTAAGATGATAAATATCTAACTAAATTAACCGTGAAACAGTCGCATTGAAGTTCTTGGAACTGATCTGTAGGCGCTTTATAGTTTATGAGCGCAGCTGTTGCCCAGCTCATGTCTGTCTTTTTCTTTTCAGACCTACTCGGGGTTGTTCTGTGTCACTGTGAACCCATACAAGTGGCTTCCTGTGTACACAGCCACCGTGGTAGCCGCTTACAGAGGCAAGAGACGCACAGAGGCTCCACCCCATATCTACGCCATCGCTGATAACGCATACAACGACATGGTGCGGAGTAGGTATCCAGAAAACTAAAATATGACAATGCATTCTCTGCTGTCTAATGAACACTAAAACATTTCATACCAACATGCTAAAACAGCCCCAGTCCGTCCCTTAGATGTAAAAAAAATTGGCACCTAATGCTGAGTTTCGGTAGGCCTCTTCCCCTAAATCCAAGTCAAGTAACCCAAGCTGTCTCTAAAATAAGTGTTAGATCATATTTATTCCCAAAGCAAACGATTTTTATTGTTTTAAAAAGAGTGGGCAACAGCTTGAACCTCTGTTAGGTCCTCATTGTTATCTGTGACACATTTGTAAGCGTTTTTCCCACCTCTTGTATTGGAGATCTTTGTTTCCAAGAGAATAAGTTCAGTGCTAAATCTTTCTCATTTCTAATGTAAATTTTCCACTTTGGATTTTAAAATCTCAGGTTTCATATTATGTGCCAAGCTGACATTTCTGTTCTGGTGTTACTTTTACAGAGATGTATGAGACAAGACTTCTCAGATCATATCATGGTCCTTTACAACCTAAGTCTCTGGACTTTTCTCTGCTACCTTTGCCAGAGACAGCAGAATTACTGGGTGGTCACAAATGGTGATGCTTATTGGAAAAGTCTTACTTATAAAGTACCGACACATTTTCTATCTCTTTACTCTTCCGAATCTTCTACTGGGGGAGCTTACAATGTCCTTACCAGTTACATGAAAGTATAAAAGAAGTGACAGTACTACCAGCTAACCATTTACTATATGGTTCTTATGCCATTAGGTACCATCTTGGTATATACAGAATGGAAATTACTGGTTGCCTCTACTGTAATCAGCAGTTTGAGGCTAAAACTGACCTTATCAGTGGCATGCTACTCTATAGAGAAAATGGCTGGTCTGCCCTGGGGATTAGAAAAAGGAACTACAAACTTTGAGGCAACAAACAAACTTCTAGAAGATTTAATATATGACCAGGAGGATATAGACAACCTACCAATGGATCAAGTTTAGGTTTCTTTATTAAAGCCTCTTGCTTATTCTACATTATACAAGGATATATTAGACCGCTGTGAGCTCCTATCCTTGCAATAACAGTTAGGGAAAGTACAATGATTCCTCACACAAAGCTAGCTAGTGCACAAAGCTAGCTCCATAAATACATGACTTAATTAGTTTGGTGTGGAGGAACTGAAACAGTTTGCTCAGAATCCTGATCAAAACCCTTCTGAACTCCTTTTGAATGAATTGGAACCATGACTGTAAGCTAGGTCAAATATACTCCAAAATATTATTAAAATATAATAAATACTAAAAGAATAATAATAAAAAGCGCGAAGGGCATTATAGGCGGAGTGGGAGGGGGGCAACACCATATTAATGCCCATCGTTTTGAGATTCTAAAATGCTAATAAAGATTTTATGGTCCGATGGTCACAACTTTCTGCAACATAGGGTAGATTGAGCATGGAACCCATGACATCCAATCAGCACTGATTAACAATAAAATTTATTATAAAACACATTTACATAATTACATGTTCATAATACCAATTTCATATGCACTTAAGTAAGAGATATTGTTCTGTTTTTTTTTTTTTAGATCGTGAAAACCAGTCAATGCTGATCACGTAAGTTATTTTTTAAAAAATGATTTGTGAAATAAGTAATATTGGTATGTTTTATAGAACTATTAGGACCTATGTTTTGAGTAATAGCACTTATTAGCCATTAGTAAATTGTCTTCTGTTCAATGACACATCTTCACTCGCTATAGTTAAATGTGGCTTACAACTTAAAAGTGGGGGGTCACCAATTTCCAAAGCAAGTTAAGCAAAAGAAGACCTTGGTTTATAGCATGTTGAAACAATGTATTAGTTACATTTACTTTTTAGATTCCACCTATTGTTCAAAGCAGAGTAATCTTTAGTGGAAATCGTTTTTTTCCATTCCTTTTTTTTGGAGGTCCTAATACTGTTTGGTGGGGGACACTAAAATTCTTTTTTGCAGAAAGTGTGCAGGAAAAGTGGACTGTAATCAGCAATAGGGTTACCTGACAAGCCTTAATTTTACTGGCTTATAATCAACTTTTCTCATGTCCCCCCACCACTGTGTATCCATACCACCAGTATGGAAGTTCATGAAATTCTTTAAACCATGATGCAGTGCTAGGAACCTGTGCAGCCAATCCAGGGAGCAGGGAGGGTCTTTAACCTTGGGTAAGCTCCAATCAGATATTCTTTTATGAGCATAGGCAGCAGAATGCTGGGGTAGCAATTAAATGAACATGTGGCCAGCAAACTTAACATTGGCCAACTAGACTAAATCGCTTCTTGGCCTTTTAGCTAAGATCAAGTGTAGTATCTGTTCTTATCAGTTCTGGATGCTGGGAAGCCAATGCACCTTGGGGGGTACCAAGGTTAGTACGCTCTTGATTAAAAGGCTGGAGTATGGAGGTTGTTGGGCTGGCAATCTCCCTATCTCTGCCTGCTGATGAGGGCGGGACTGCCAAAATCTGGCCAGAAGATCGGGGATGAAAAGGTCCGCAGGAGTTGTATCCTTGGTTTGGGCGGCCCAGGGGCGCCTTAATCACTGAACATCAATTGAGCGATTGTGCACAGTAATTATTGCACACACGACACCTTAAACTTTGCACTTCTCTTTTGTAACCCGCCTCTTTGGCTGGGCCTTTTGGCCAGACCTGAGGAATATCTATATCCAGCCGAAGGCAAGCCATAGATACCATACCACAGCACTCTTTCACATCTTTTTTTTCATGTGTATGTTTTTTTCCCACCCTGCACTAGATAAGTAAGGGGCAGGTCCTTCTTTAGAGCCTCATCCTGAAAGTTAGGTGTGCGGGGGGAGCATGGCCTTTTGGTCTGTGCTTTCCCTAACCTTGGCTCTCTCTTCAGGAGAGAGTTGCATGTGAGGGTTTGGCTCTGGTCAGCCCTCTAAGTATTGGAGGCACTCTGCCTAGGCTATGGCTTGGGTAGGGTGGACTCCAAACTGGGAAGCTTGTCCCCTGTCAGGAGCCTTGAGCTCCGGGGTGTTCAGGTAACGAGGTCCTAGTGATGAACCATGCAGAGCGCCTGGTGCAATTTTTTGTGAAGTACACTTGTGCACTATCACTTCTTTTTGCACCGGGTTTCATTTTATTGTGTTGTTTTCGACATAGAAGATGTTTGCACACTGCATATTTTTGATTAAAAAATTGGCCAACTAGACTATGTTACAGAAACTTACATGCTATGTTCTGCCCATTCAGAAGCAGAAAAACTGCAAATCATTCAGTGCTTTATATAAATTGCTCATAAAATGTAGCCCTTGATCCTCCCAAATGGCCAGTGTAATTTAGGCATCATCACAAACATTCCTTATTTTAAACAATGGACGATAGATTCACATATATATATATTTGCAAGGCGACAAAAGCTAAATAAGGAAGCACGCCAGGCACTGCTCACATCTCAGAAATGCACCATGACCTAAATAGGTAAAGCTGAGATCTGGTATTAAAATGCCTGGCTATTCTCCTTAGGTGGCAATCCCTCATTGTCTGTAGCCTTTGTTATCTGGGGTCTATTCATAGCAGTGAAATCACTGGAGAACAATTGGTCAGCACAGATACGGAGCATTAGAGTTTATCAGCATTGTCATTCCCTGTAACTCTACACTCATACAGAGCTTTGTATCAATGTCACCATTTCATACACACTCTACTGTATTTATATGCAAGAACATATCTGCCAATGGACTAATCCAAGCATTATTATTATTGTGTATTTTATATCCACATAGATTAGGTTAAATGCATATTGGATATTTGTAGGTACAAATTTGGGGTTTTTAATCCAAAGTTTACCCCAGAGTATATGTTAGTGTGATTGTTGGGTTTAAATTGATGAGTATACTCATCAATTCCTTTGAATGCATTTAATTTTCAGAGCTGTTCCCCTATAGTAGATATTTTTATATCAAGCAATTAGCAAGCATCTCTGCTGAACAATTGCTAAGATTACAATATCCGTTCAGACTCTGAACTTGATTGGAAAGTCTTTTGGCGCAGAGCTTATCTAAGGTTGTAGAAGATTTCAAAAGCATGATATAAAGGAACAATAAAATGATATTCTATTTTTTTTTTTTCAGCTTCATATTTGCCACATTTATGAATTTATATGTTTAAACATTTCATTCAGTTACTAAATTAGATGCTACAAATCCTACATGACATATCCCAAATCCAATAAAGGCAACTTTAAGTCCTAACCTAAGCAGCTCAAACTCTTCCCATAATGGTCAGCACACATTTGTGAAGGAACTATTGTAGATTTTAAAAAAGTATTTATTTGTGGATTGAGTACAGTGTTGTGTTTACATCATCTCCGGTACAACCTAATGATGCTGAATTACTCTTCCTCCATTTATCATCTACCATCTGTCCCCAAGTGGAGAATCCGGTGCAGGCAAAACTGTTAACACGAAACGTGTAATTCAGTACTTTGCCGTTGTGGCAGCCCTTGGTGAAGGGATCGGGAAGAAGAGTGTAAGAAAGTGGCTTTGGCAACGCTTCCCTTGCCGTGATTTTACCATTTAGTTTTTTGTACCCCTTTTACTATCTACTTTTGCTTTTTTTACTTCCCACATGCTTTAAAACCGCCTTTCTACCCTTTACCTTTGACTAAGAATCAATACACATGTTGATAATATCAGGCTTCTACTGTACATCTGGTAATGACCAAAAGGGTTGATCTGTTGAATGTGAATTAAAGTGAACTCAGCATCTGAAGGCTGTGTCACCTTTGCAAAGTTCTCAAATGTGGCCTAAAATGTGTATGAAACCTGATTTAAATTTTGGATAGAATAGCTAAAACTGTTTCATTTAGGAGATTTATGCTGGCCATACATGGGTTATATTTCTCATTCAAATGGGTAATCTTTTCAATCGCTTCATTGGACCTGATTTAAAAAAAGTTCTTCAAGGCTGGACAGAATACACTTTCATCAGTGAAGCGAGTAATTGAGCAAACCTGGAATGGATTTCCTAAAATCAAGCTATTTGTTAGCAAATGTTTTCAATCCTGGTCCAGATCCATTCCAGGTTTGCTGGATCACATAGCTTCACTGATTCAAGTGTATTCTCTCCAGCCTTAGAGAACTTTATTAAATCAGGACCATTGAATCAATCATAAATTGATTCTGAATTCAACCAAAAGCAATTAATATTGAGTGTAGCATAGAAAGAAAATAGACCAGTCTGGTCAGAACATTTTGCCTTTTAGCCTTGGGGGCAAATGAACAGAGGGCATTCTCCCAGGAGGGACAGAGGTTCCTACCTCCCTTCAATCTATCCAAATTTAAAAAAGGAACTTTCAGCTTTAAATATAGCTTAATATGATAGTCCTCTTGGCCCTAGTATGGTCACTACAATGAAATGAATAACCAAACAAGAAATGCACATTCACTAGGACCTGGAGGCTAAACAATTGTGAATGACGTTCATTTATAATCTTAGCACCAGAACCTTCTGCTGTTTTGCATTTTATGTTGAATATTATTATGATATGCTTATTCTAAGAATACACTATGTTTTCTCTCAATATTATTGTCAATCAATGTTACAAATAATTTAAATCAATCCTTGAGAATTAATTCAACTATTCAGTACACCTTCTTGATCTGAATTCAAATTGATCAATTTTACCATTATATCTTATTGAAATATAGATCATAACACATAAGGTGGTTTTGATACAAAACAATAGTAATGAAAAAAAATTGCTAATTAATTTTTTTGATCAACCTTCGGCTTGTTTATGTAACAAAAACACAATCAAAATTTGAATTGTTTTAATCGATTTTTAAGTAATGCAAAGTTTTGCTCTAAATGATTGAAAATATTGCATAGTGTATGTTAAAGCAAACCAACAAGCCTATCACTGAATCCAAACATTTGTTAAGAAAAGATAACACAAGGCTTGTTCTCACCAGCAGCGGATTTTGCATCAATGCAAGAACAAGGCTGCATTGCCGTTTGCAGGAAAAAAATTTGGATTTTTGCATAGCTTGTTCTGCTTCTACACAAAAAAATATAGAAATAATAATAAATGATTACAAATAATACATAGGCGTCTATTTATAAAGCAGTGGATCTGATATTCCCTAAAATTTTCCCTGGTGGAGAATCAGTTACTGCCATTGAAATACATGTACCTTGGAGATTCCACACCAGAGAATTTACAGTGAATGTCAGATCCATTGCTTTGAAAACAGACTCCATAGAATTCCATAATAAAACTCAGTTATAAAGTTTTACTGAGTTTTACAGAGTCCGTAGTTATGCCGCTAAAGGTTCTATAGAGGAAGAATAATCTAATTTCCCTTTCATAGTCCAAGAACAGTTTTTGGGGAAGCCAAGTAACCTGTCTGTACTGACAGTTGTGTCACATGCAGAAACCCACAATCTAATTTCTCTTCCATAGTCTAAGAACAATTTCGGGAAAGTTAATTAACCTACCTGTTTGTTTTTGGTATGTTGGGGGAAACTCACACAAGCACAGAAAGAAGTCCACACATAAGCATTGTCACAACTAATTTATGGTCATACATTTGGAGGCCATATGAAATATATACCTACCTACCCCTAATGTCCCAATACTAGTCTTCTCTTTTTCCAAATGCCACTAAATATTTTACATACTCTCAGTATGTTGCTTTTCTTATACCCAGTATTTCCATCAGCTTTGTTTTTTGTTATCCTGTTTTTTTCTTTTAAGACCATCTGCTTCATCCTCCAATCATCTGGATTTAACAGCTTTTCATCCATCTTTGATTTGGTTTCATTTTAATTATTAGACCTTTTTAGTGTTTTTGTGCCATTGATACTCCTTTAGCTTTGCTTTATACAGCGTATTTGGTTTTCTATTATTAATTATGATTTAAACATTTCCCTTTTGCTTCTTTACAATTTTTATTGATTTTCAATCCTTCATTTTGTTCCTTCTGTGTTTTAGCAGCTTATAAATAAAAGCTATATGTTACCTTAGCAGCTCCTAAATACCTGTTCATTGACAGCTTTATGTGGTTTGGTGTCATGTGTTTAAAGGATGATTTTCTCCAGAACCATTGTCCCTATTGATTTTATTTCACCTTCTTTTCCTACATTTTCTAGGACTTTTATGCATCGGCTTTGTGTGATATATTTTTATGAGGCTTTTAATTCGATGTTTTTCCCAACAGACGCTCACTGTGAAGGAAGATGACATTCAGCAGATGAACCCTCCAAAATTTGACATGATTGAAGACATGGCAATGTTGACCCACCTAAATGAGGCCTCTGTCTTGTCCAACCTTAGGCGTCGTTATGCCAATTGGATGATCTATGTAAGAGACTTTTTTTTCTTATTTGAGAAGAAAATTCCTTTGTGCTGATTATGTGCAACCAGTGAATAATGCAAAATAGTGGCCTGGCACTGTGGCTTTTTGCCAATACACAATTTCAAGTATACACCAATAGGAATGTAATGAGGATAATCAAACATATGGTCAATATCCAAAGACGCATCTGAATCCCCACTCCAACAACATATATTGTCTGTTACCTTTTCCCCAGGTAGGCATTACATGGTACAACACCTTACTAGAAAAAAACCCTCATGGCAAATCCAAGATTGCATTTCTCATCATTACCTTGTGTCCGATACTCATTATTATAAGACAACCCAGTTCTTTTTTCAGTTACCAACAGCTAAATCCCAACTTGTGACCTATATCTTCCACAGTGTTGTCCTCACCGGTCTCATTAGTGTACATATTAGTTGTCCGAAGTCATTTCTTTTTCTTACAAAAACATGAAATGGCTCCTAAGCAAAGCTCAGGCATGCCAAAATATTAACGGAGCACACCAGACGTCACCATGACCCAACCCATCGGGTACCTAGGTAAACACATCTTACACAGGAGTAAACAGGTGATAACGGTGAAAGAACATGAGACTGTCAAACCACAAAGACAAAGAAGGTCACTAACATTTGACTCCAAGTCATATAGCCGTTACATGGATATATATACACTAACGATCTGAAAAATAGAATAGTCCACATTCCCCTCAAAGCCATGCAAACATTCATGTATTGATAATGCAGACAGTGCTAATGAATTGTCTGTAGGGTTTAATGTAATTTTAGGTTCAGAGTGCAAAAGTCTAAGGATACGTTACCCTCAACATCTGGTTAAAAGAGATTTAAAGGAAGAAATCTGAACAGATTGCCTACTTATGCATCTTGCAGACATAACAAAACAGGCAACTGCCGTTCATGAATTCAAAATAAAGCTCAGATGAAAAGTTGCACAAACATGTTAACTGTATTCATAATGTTTATGGTCTCCGGCTTTGCTCGTGATTATCAGGCTATATATATCCAAGCTTCCAGAAGGTGGTAATGTTAGAGGTGCTTGTTATCACACAGTTTCCTGCAGGTTGAGATCCTTCGCTCCTCTACAGAGAAGTGAGAAGGTTGTAAAATGCTGCATATGTATTGTAGTTAACATGGGGATGAGCTACACAACTGATCTGTCTTTCCTGGGAGATATATATGACCAATTGTGATCAGCCCTACAATTTTGGTAAACTTGAGCTGGAAACAAAGTTGAACCAGTGACCTTAACGTGTAAAGTATATCTAAAACCAAATATCATATATAATATCTATGGTAGCCATTTGGAAGCCAAAAGCTACATCTTTCTAAAGTGTGGGGTTCCAGAAAACGTAGAAATAAAAAAAAGATTCATATAGGTACTACTTGCTTTTAACTCCAAGGGTCAGCAACAGCAGAAATAATTCCACCATAGGTTTGTAGTCACCTCCACCATGGTTCCTTGGCTGATCCTTCTTGGGGGAAAGTTGATTGCCCTCTATGGATATATGGAAGCCAATTGTTGTTGTTCTCCAAAGCCCATTGCCCACAGCTCTCCTTCTTCTACAGTCACAGGTTAGGAAAAAGATGCTTCTTGAGGATCATTCAACAAATGTCCATGCATGACGTTTTTTTTTATAATTTGTAGGCAGCTTTTATCCCTGTCCTATAAAAGCAAATTTGTTTCAAACAATGGTCTTTTCTTGAATTTTATAATTCTTTTTGCATTTGGGAACATAGAAAGTCCATCTAACAGATCTGAGACATAGTAACATATACAAAAAAAAAATTCCCACAGCTGAGAAGCTGTTCCCGAGGCTTTATTTAGACATGTGTAAAGAAAGAAAGCTTGTTTCATGCCGTTTGTGTGACTGACCATGTTCTAAGATGATAAATATCTAACTAAATTAACCGTGAAACAGTCGCATTGAAGTTCTTGGAACTGATCTGTAGGCGCTTTATAGTTTATGAGCGCAGCTGTTGCCCAGCTCATGTCTGTCTTTTTCTTTTCAGACCTACTCGGGGTTGTTCTGTGTCACTGTGAACCCATACAAGTGGCTTCCTGTGTACACAGCCACCGTGGTAGCCGCTTACAGAGGCAAGAGACGCACAGAGGCTCCACCCCATATCTACGCCATCGCTGATAACGCATACAACGACATGGTGCGGAGTAGGTATCCAGAAAACTAAAATATGACAATGCATTCTCTGCTGTCTAATGAACACTAAAACATTTCATACCAACATGCTAAAACAGCCCCAGTCCGTCCCTTAGATGTAAAAAAAATTGGCACCTAATGCTGAGTTTCGGTAGGCCTCTTCCCCTAAATCCAAGTCAAGTAACCCAAGCTGTCTCTAAAATAAGTGTTAGATCATATTTATTCCCAAAGCAAACGATTTTTATTGTTTTAAAAAGAGTGGGCAACAGCTTGAACCTCTGTTAGGTCCTCATTGTTATCTGTGACACATTTGTAAGCGTTTTTCCCACCTCTTGTATTGGAGATCTTTGTTTCCAAGAGAATAAGTTCAGTGCTAAATCTTTCTCATTTCTAATGTAAATTTTCCACTTGGGATTTTAAAATCTCAGGTTTCATATTATGTGCCAAGCTGACATTTCTGTTCTGGTGTTACTTTTACAGAGATGTATGAGACAAGACTTCTCAGATCATATCATGGTCCTTTACAACCTAAGTCTCTGGACTTTTCTCTGCTACCTTTGCCAGAGACAGCAGAATTACTGGGTGGTCACAAATGGTGATGCTTATTGGAAAAGTCTTACTTATAAAGTACCGACACATTTTCTATCTCTTTACTCTTGCGAATCTTCTACTGGGGGAGCTTACAATGTCCTTACCAGTTACATGAAAGTATAAAAGAAGTGACAGTACTACCAGCTAACCATTTACTATATGGTTCTTATGCCATTAGGTACCATCTTGGTATATACAGAATGGAAATTACTGGTTGCCTCTACTGTAATCAGCAGTTTGAGGCTAAAACTGACCTTATCAGTGGCATGCTACTCTATAGAGAAAATGGCTGGTCTGCCCTGGGGATTAGAAAAAGGAACTACAAACTTTGAGGCAACAAACAAACTTCTAGAAGATTTAATATATGACCAGGAGGATATAGACAACCTACCAATGGATCAAGTTTAGGTTTCTTTATTAAAGCCTCTTGCTTATTCTACATTATACAAGGATATATTAGACCGCTGTGAGCTCCTATCCTTGCAATAACAGTTAGGGAAAGTACAATGATTCCTCACACAAAGCTAGCTAGTGCACAAAGCTAGCTCCATAAATACATGACTTAATTAGTTTGGTGTGGAGGAACTGAAACAGTTTGCTCAGAATCCTGATCAAAACCCTTCTGAACTCCTTTTGAATGAATTGGAACCATGACTGTAAGCTAGGTCAAATATACTCCAAAATATTATTAAAATATAATAAATACTAAAAGAATAATAATAAAAAGCGCGAAGGGCATTATAGGCGGAGTGGGAGGGGGGCAACACCATATTAATGCCCATCGTTTTGAGATTCTAAAATGCTAATAAAGATTTTATGGTCCGATGGTCACAACTTTCTGCAACATAGGGTAGATTGAGCATGGAACCCATGACATCCAATCAGCACTGATTAACAATAAAATTTATTATAAAACACATTTACATAATTACATGTTCATAATACCAATTTCATATGCACTTAAGTAAGAGATATTGTTCTGTTTTTTTTTTTTTAGATCGTGAAAACCAGTCAATGCTGATCACGTAAGTTATTTTTTAAAAAATGATTTGTGAAATAAGTAATATTGGTATGTTTTATAGAACTATTAGGACCTATGTTTTGAGTAATAGCACTTATTAGCCATTAGTAAATTGTCTTCTGTTCAATGACACATCTTCACTCGCTATAGTTAAATGTGGCTTACAACTTAAAAGTGGGGGGTCACCAATTTCCAAAGCAAGTTAAGCAAAAGAAGACCTTGGTTTATAGCATGTTGAAACAATGTATTAGTTACATTTACTTTTTAGATTCCACCTATTGTTCAAAGCAGAGTAATCTTTAGTGGAAATCGTTTTTTTCCATTCCTTTTTTTTGGAGGTCCTAATACTGTTTGGTGGGGGACACTAAAATTCTTTTTTGCAGAAAGTGTGCAGGAAAAGTGGACTGTAATCAGCAATAGGGTTACCTGACAAGCCTTAATTTTACTGGCTTATAATCAACTTTTCTCATGTCCCCCCACCACTGTGTATCCATACCACCAGTATGGAAGTTCATGAAATTCTTTAAACCATGATGCAGTGCTAGGAACCTGTGCAGCCAATCCAGGGAGCAGGGAGGTTCTTTAACCTTGGGTAAGCTCCAATCAGATATTCTTTTATGAGCATAGGCAGCAGAATGCTGGGGTAGCAATTAAATGAACATGTGGCCAGCAAACTTAACATTGGCCAACTAGACTAAATCGCTTCTTGGCCTTTTAGCTAAGATCAAGTGTAGTATCTGTTCTTATCAGTTCTGGATGCTGGGAAGCCAATGCACCTTGGGGGGTACCAAGGTTAGTACGCTCTTGATTAAAAGGCTGGAGTATGGAGGTTGTTGGGCTGGCAATCTCCCTATCTCTGCCTGCTGATGAGGGCGGGACTGCCAAAATCTGGCCAGAAGATCGGGGATGAAAAGGTCCGCAGGAGTTGTATCCTTGGTTTGGGCGGCCCAGGGGCGCCTTAATCACTGAACATCAATTGAGCGATTGTGCACAGTAATTATTGCACACACGGCACCTTAAACTTTGCACTTCTCTTTTGCAACCCGCCTCTTTGGCTTGGCCTTTTGGCCAGACCTGAGGAATATCTATATCCAGCCGAAGGCAAGCCATAGATACCATACCACAGCACTCTTTCACATCTTTTTTTTCATGTGTATGTTTTTTTCCCACCCTGCACTAGATAAGTAAGGGGCAGGTCCTTCTTTAGAGCCTCATCCTGAAAGTTAGGTGTGCGGGGGGAGCATGGCCTTTTGGTCTGTGCTTTCCCTAACCTTGGCTCTCTCTTCAGGAGAGAGTTGCATGTGAGGGTTTGGCTCTGGTCAGCCCTCTAAGTATTGGAGGCACTCTGCCTAGGCTATGGCTTGGGTAGGGTGGACTCCAAACTGGGAAGCTTGTCCCCTGTCAGGAGCCTTGAGCTCCGGGGTGTTCAGGTAACGAGGTCCTAGTGATGAACCATGCAGAGCGCCTGGTGCAATTTTTTGTGAAGTACACTTGTGCACTATCACTTCTTTTTGCACCGGGTTTCGTTTTATTGTGTTGTTTTTGACATAGAGGATGTTTGCACACTGCATATTTTTGATTAAAAAATTGGCCAACTAAACTATGTTACAGAAACTTACATGCTATGTTCTGCCCATTCAGAAGCAGAAAAACTGCAAATCATTCAGTGCTTTATATAAATTGCTCATAAAATGTAGCCCTTGATCCTCCCAAATGGCCAGTGTAATTTAGGCATCATCACAAACATTCCTTATTTTAAACAATGGACGATAGATTCACATATATATATATTTGCAAGGCGACAAAAGCTAAATAAGGAAGCACGCCAGGCACTGCTCACATCTCAGAAATGCACCATGACCTAAATAGGTAAAGCTGAGATCTGGTATTAAAATGCCTGGCTATTCTCCTTAGGTGGCAATCCCTCATTGTCTGTAGCCTTTGTTATCTGGGGCTATTCATAGCAGTGAAATCACTGGAGAACAATTGGTCAGCACAGATACGGAGCATTAGAGTTTATCAGCATTGTCATTCCCTGTAACTCTACACTCATACAGAGCTTTGTATCAATGTCACCATTTCATACACACTCTACTGTATTTATATGCAAGAACATATCTGCCAATGGACTAATCCAAGCATTATTATTATTGTGTATTTTATATCCACATAGATTAGGTTAAATGCATATTGGATATTTGTAGGTACAAATTTGGGGTTTTTAATCCAAAGTTTACCCCAGAGTATATGTTAGTGTGATTGTTGGGTTTAAATTGATGAGTATACTCATCAATTCCTTTGAATGCATTTAATTTTCAGAGCTGTTCCCCTATAGTAGATATTTTTATATCAAGCAATTAGCAAGCAACTCTGCTGAACAATTGCTAAGATTACAATATCCGTTCAGACTCTGAACTTGATTGGAAAGTCTTTTGGCGCAGAGCTTATCTAAGGTTGTAGAAGATTTCAAAAGCATGATATAAAGGAACAATAAAATGATATTCTATTTTTTTTTTTCAGCTTCATATTTGCCACATTTATGAATTTATATGTTTAAACATTTCATTCAGTTACTAAATTAGATGCTACAAATCCTACATGACATATCCCAAATCCAATAAAGGCAACTTTAAGTCCTAACCTAAGCAGCTCAAACTCTTCCCATAATGGTCAGCACACATTTGTGAAGGAACTATTGTAGATTTTAAAAAAGTATTTATTTGTGGATTGAGTACAGTGTTGTGTTTACATCATCTCCGGTACAACCTAATGATGCTGAATTACTCTTCCTCCATTTATCATCTACCATCTGTCCCCAAGTGGAGAATCCGGTGCAGGCAAAACTGTTAACACGAAACGTGTAATTCAGTACTTTGCCGTTGTGGCAGCCCTTGGTGAAGGGATCGGGAAGAAGAGTGTAAGAAAGTGGCTTTGGCAACGCTTCCCTTGCCGTGATTTTACCATTTAGTTTTTTGTACCCCTTTTACTATCTACTTTTGCTTTTTTTACTTCCCACATGCTTTAAAACCGCCTTTCTACCCTTTACCTTTGACTAAGAATCAATACACATGTTGATAATATCAGGCTTCTACTGTACATCTGGTAATGACCAAAAGGGTTGATCTGTTGAATGTGAATTAAAGTGAACTCAGCATCTGAAGGCTGTGTCACCTTTGCAAAGTTCTCAAATGTGGCCTAAAATGTGTATGAAACCTGATTTAAATTTTGGATAGAATAGCTAAAACTGTTTCATTTAGGAGATTTATGCTGGCCATACATGGGTTATATTTCTCATTCAAATGGGTAATCTTTTCAATCGCTTCATTGGACCTGATTTAAAAAAAGTTCTTCAAGGCTGGACAGAATACACTTTCATCAGTGAAGCGAGTAATTGAGCAAACCTGGAATGGATTTCCTAAAATCAAGCTATTTGTTAGCAAATGTTTTCAATCCTGGTCCAGATCCATTCCAGGTTTGCTGGATCACATAGCTTCACTGATTCAAGTGTATTCTCTCCAGCCTTAGAGAACTTTATTAAATCAGGACCATTGAATCAATCATAAATTGATTCTGAATTCAACCAAAAGCAATTAATATTGAGTGTAGCATAGAAAGAAAATAGACCAGTCTGGTCAGAACATTTTGCCTTTTAGCCTTGGGGGCAAATGAACAGAGGGCATTCTCCCAGGAGGGACAGAGGTTCCTACCTCCCTTCAATCTATCCAAATTTAAAAAAG
>NW_027317081.1:0-31130 GCF_032062135.1 Pyxicephalus adspersus
TTTTTATACCTAAATACAATTATACAATACAGTACATTATTCTAAAGACATTATATTGGTTTTGAATATGATGATTGCTGTAGATTTTTACTCTTAGGCTGATGACTACAGCAAAAAGTTTTCAGTTTAGTATTGAAAAAAAAATACTGATCGGTATTATTAAAGTGAAATGAGAATTAATTTCCAGTTAGGGTAAAGGGACGTTTGGCAGATAGGAAATTCTGTACTGCTCTATTCAGTTCAGTGGCTATGAATTTGTGTTAAAAAATGTGTGAATGTTCTGTGCAAAGTTTGAACCCCACTAGCCACTAAAGTCAATTGCTTTTCTCAGATAGAATGCAGGGAATCAACATTGGCATTAGAACAAGCAGCAATCTTTTGCTTCCAGTAGCCATATGGACCCTTCCTAAGGTATCTATAGACATTAGATAGACATATCTAATATCTAATATATATCTATTATCTGTGGTACAGCTTTTGATAGTCCTGCAGACAAAAAAAAGTATGAATACAAAAAGTCAAGCTGTACCACCCAATACTCCTGCATAGCCAAATTAGGAATATTCATGCAAGCCAAAAAAACTTTGCTATAAAAAAATCTAAGGCCAAAGTTCTTTTAAGTTTTGGATAAAAGTGTGTTTTGGATAAGTGTGTGAAATTTTTGGCAACTTTTGGAAATGAGCCTTCCCTATTTGCAATGATCACCAAGTCAGGCAATGATGGGGAATCAAATATAATAACTAACAGAAGGTAGGGAGAAATCTTTTATTAACAAAACCTGGTCGTGAAACAACTGTTAGTTAGGGGAGTTTCTCTAACAGTTAGCAAATTGCACCTTGCTTACTTTTGTGTCCCTGGGAAAGGGAGTAAAAAGAGATCTCTCCAATGGTAAAAAAAATAAGGGAGCTTAACTATGAATCTCTATCAAAGGCCCAGATAGAAGTATAAACCCAACAGGTGTTCTAATTTTTCCCAACTACAAAACCAGGCAAAAAAAAAGCTTTGGCTTGGTGTTCTTTTTAATTACGTTATCTCGTTGTACAGAATAGTCTGTTTGCAAATCCATTTATTTATATGTACCCATTGATCAAGGAATTATGTGGATCTGAAGCAAATGCAAAAAGTATGAAACATTTATTTCACAAGGATTATATTATCTCACAGTGCACATATAGAAAAATATCCACCTGACACAAACTATTGCTCTATTACAGTTGACATGACAGATAGTGGACACACAATATTACCTGCAAATGCAGGTGTTTTCCAACCTCCACCAGCAGATAGAGAGAGGTATCCAAGCCGGTAAAAGAGATCCAGTACATCTGCAATTCATTTGATACCCTTGAATTATTGGAATTGGGGAAAATTTATATTCATTTACAACAGCAGTTCATACCAGAGGGAGAATGTCTCTCCTTTTAGCTGACTGGATGAAACTGCTGCTCTTTGCATACAAGTTAATTCATAGCTGTATTGCTGTCAGAGAGTCATCAGAGCTGCTTTCTACAAACTTGAGGAAAAGTGGAGAGGTTATCTAGCGATTCGCAGGATTTTAACTAAAACTGAAGGCTTGAATTTATTAAATACCATTCTGATGGGGCTGCAGAGGGATATAAAAAGTATTGTTTTAAATTTATTCTCTATGAACTCAAATTTCCCTATCTCCAGTTTTTAGGGAGGTGCCTGCTCCCACCAAGGGGTCTATTTACAAGGTATATATAAGTGAATCTTACATTCATTGAAACGATCTTTGGTAGAGAATCTTTCATGTGATTCTCCACCAGGGAATGTTTAAGTTGCTTCATAAATAGACCCCTATGGGTGTATATAGAGCTGCAGGATATGCACACTGTGCCCAGGTCTGTGCAAGTAAGCAGCATTCTTGTAGAGGAATGGGATATTTTTTCTGCAGTTGAGCAGAAGATATTTAAAAGTGGACCTAAGGAAGATCTTATCTGTTTTGTTCAAAACTTCAACATCAGGTTTTATTGTTGTTTTTGGAACATAATGGGACGTTCCCGCTTCCCCCCACTTGTGTGGTCTAAGTTTCTGGAATTAAAAGTAAAGCTCCCCAACAGAGACTTTGAAATAAAAACTTGACAGATGTTCTTCTTTTTCTCTGACCTACACAAAACTTAGTAAAGTTGTTACTTATGGTTATGTTTGGTGCTGTCTGTTTTCCCATTGATAGGTTTACTTTATACTTCATAGTCTGTCTGATTAGCATCAAACAAACAGCAGGGAACAAGAAACCAAATAGGGTGAAAAACAGCAAAAAAAATTTGACAGACAAGATTCTAATCGTTTCCTAATCCTTCTAAATATTTTAATTAGACTGTAACAGGGTTTAACAGTTTCAGGCCTCCAAATTTTAGTTAAAATTCTACTTATCCAATCATTTTCTAATTTGCAATAGAAACCTCTAACCAACGGCTTAGCTGCCATGGGTAACACACTTTTCCTGAAGATTTAATAAACCAGCTCCACAGAATAAGCAAGCGGCTGCAAGCAGAATGGACCTCATGAATTAAAGTGTCTGAAAAATTAGTATTGCCCATTGCAATCAAACTCATCCCATCTCTTACCTGCACGGCAGATAAGAAAGATGGCTCCTGGAAGGTTGCCATGGCCAATAACTCCTTTTGCTTCAAACCAAGTTTCAAAGACTTTTGGACATGAGGTCAATATATATTTGTATTGATGCAAAGCATCATTACACATTTAATCTATGCTCAGCAATAGTGAAGGCCACAGCTTATCGCTTTTCCTTTCCAGAATATGACAGCTGTAGTTTATATTAAGTTAGAGATCCACTTATCCAAACCTACAAAAAATATATTGTGTTGTGACATATTCAAGTTAAACCTCCTATAATTTCTCATGAGAATTCCTTTTACTTATTTTGGAGTTTGAACAGAAGTTTATGCTGCTTAAAAGCTAAAATCTACAGGTTTTATAATAAACCATCGTATGTGATGAATTAAATGCTTAGACTAAATTATATAAAGGTAAACTTGTCCCTTTAAAGGGTGAAGCATGCATGTCCCCACCGGTCTCTTAAAATATATTAAGTATTTGGTGACTGGCCAGCTAATTACCAGACCTGAAAGCAGTCTTATGGTGAGGGGGACTGTAGTATGTAGTCTACATTATCATATATGTATTTTTCACCTGATTACAAAAAGTGTTTGTACAAGGACCCTTATAACAGGGACCAGCTATTATTTTGTTAAGCTGAATATATAAAAATAATAAAAATAGAGACATTAAAGCAACCTGCTTTAGATTTACTTTAGCATAGGATGAGTGTAAGAGCTGTACTTGGGTCATTGGGGTAGAACAGGTGTCCTAAAATGCCCATGTGGTGCCTGGTATCGAAGGAATTATTTTATAATGTGCTAATATTTGTTCCTTAATGTGGAATTTGTTGTAATACCAAATGCCCCATGCTTGCCATCTTGACCAGAAATTATATGACCAATGGGCCTGCCTCTGTGATGTGATGTTAAGTGATGGGAAGTCAAAGGGGGTATGGAGGATCAGTTTCATAAGAAAGGTCTTTTAAAATGTACTAAACAAAAGAGATGTATAGGTACAAACAAAAGACTTTTGTTGAAAGTAAGCCTACTATACAATCAAAACTACTACTAGAGTACGAAAACAAAAAAAAATATATATATATATAGCAGCTACTGAATTGGAATTAGGTGGTGGTTAATTCATAGAGATATTAACATTAGGGTTTCTGAAGAATGATGAATGTTGATGTTGATCGAGTTGGTCATAGTAAATGTGGGAAGAGGTAAATCTCCCATACAGCACTGGAAGAATTACCAGGAATCTGGTATCTATTAACTGAAAGAGCAGTTCCAAAACTTCTATAATAAGGGTTATTGTTTCTTTGTGTATAGCATAAATAGTAGCTCTGGAGAAATTATTGAAATAAAAATGGAAGCTAAATCAGTGGCTTTGTTATTTTGTGTTGTGAAGGGTTTGTGGTTAGATGAGGCTGCTGGCAAACAAGTTACCTTTGAAGATATTACTAACATGGCCATATATCTTTTTTACATAATACCAATATTTTTTTGCTGATGCAATAATTTTAACAATACAATACATGACCATGTTGTGCATCGCCTATATGGTTAACTGAAAATGCTGCATCTCCTCTCTTATATTTTCTTACCATGCTGATCAACAGTGCATGATGTAAAATTTCCTACTGCAGCACTCATTACAGAAAGGAATGTAGAGTATTCTCTTCAGCTAGTACAAGTGGATGAATCAATCTGCGGTAACTACCCAGCCACCTGAACTCATGTACCAGCATCATGGAAAAGTGCAATGCTAAAATGTATTTAAGGATGATGGTAGAAAATCTCCACTGTAAGATTATGTATAGAAATATAAATATGGGAATTAAAAGGGTAACAAAAGCTATGATGTGATGAGAACACAGAGTCTCATTTGGGAGTCAAACTCTTACTCCTAGGACCAGCTTATACAAAATAGGTATTTCAGCTTTAGTTATATATCAACAGCTAGCTTCATGTACCTCCAGTAGAATCCAGTAGTTCCAATGACGTTCCCTTCTCACGGGCTAAAGAAGAATTTTTTAATGCAAGGGGGGTAGTGTAGCTAGCTATTACAATGAGAGATTAAAGGAGATTCCTTTCAGCCCAAAAGTGGGCATAGTTGGAGGAGCTGTTTTTAAAAAGGCCCTATAGCTACCAGGACAGCTGAAAAGCTTTACTTCATTTTAAATCATCCTAACTGCCCCTAACTAAAACAACTATGAAATCAATGGTCCTGATTTATTAAAGCTCTCCAAGACTGGAGAAGATAGACTATCATAGGTGAATCTGGGTGATTCAGCAAACCTAAAATGGATTCCTAAAAATAATTTGCTATTAGTTGGCAACTATTTTCAATCCTGGACCATTTCAGGTTTACTGGATCACCTATGATAGGATATTTTTTCCAGTCTTGAAGAGCTTTATTAATCAGGTCCTTTGTGTTTCTTCGGATGGGATCATATTTTGCAATACATCTAAAGGACTTACGTGGTTAAAAAGGGGCAAGCTGTTAGTCACTCCCTGTCTGCCTTCACCACCCTGCAGAGGTAGTAAAAAACTTTTTAATGTTTGTGATGGCAGATCCCTTTAGGTCTATAAATATTAACTATTATTGTGTCTCAGTCTCCAAGCTGAGAGAATTTTTAATATTCAAAACAGCTGATCTCCTAAACCAGACACCCAGAATAATGTGTTGTTTGTTCCCACTGTGCTGTAGGCATGATGACTGATATATAAACACATAGGAAAAAAAGTTCCTGTTAGGACAGATTTGCTTGTTCATCACCTAGCCCTAGTCAGTGCTGATTTTCTAAAATGGAACAAACCTCGGCTAGAGTGGTTCATATATTTTATTTAGTATTTCACATGTATTTGACTGTTATAACTACAGCTACATTAAACCGTATAAACACAAGAGTTTATGTTTTTCTTTGTTAACTCGTCAGTCTGGATAAAACTAAAATTTAGTGAGAAGTGACTTATAAATCAAATTATAGTTTTAAAAAATAGTATTCAATTGACTGTTAAAATAGCAAGTTTTAAATATCTTGGTGTTTTAACTATGCAAAGTATGGCCAGCTGATACCGTTTCTCTAGAATTTACAACTAAAGTAAGTGGAGCAGTGGAGACTCATTAGGGGCCACAGACTGCTGTACAGTGAACGTAGTTCTAATGCTGTGTGCAGTGGTCTTTAGATGCAACCACAGAAAGGGCAAGAGATCTACAACTGGGTTTTAAAGTAACATTTTGTGCTAAAATTTTATTATTACATAAAACACTCCAAAAGCCATATACTATATAAAATACAGCTAATTTCTTTTATATTTAATTTATTGACTAGAGAAACTTAAAAAAGTTAGATATGGGGATCTCCAACTTTTCTAACTGTTGCTGAGCTTCCAACAAGCGAATCTCTCTTTATAAGAAGCAACACAGTTAATAAATTAACTTCTTGGAAGGAAGGAGGGGGTGCTATAGTTTCCTAGAAACAAGAACTAAACCAGAGGGAAAGTAATGCTTAATTGCACAATAGGAAAATTTTTCGATGACAATTAGTAGGAAGCCAATAATGGAAAAAAATACTGACCATGTTGTGCTTGAGGATTCTCTGTACAACTGGGGTAAAGACCTCAATGACCACCATGGAACGAGGGCGTTCTCTACAGTGCTGTAATAACAGAAACGTTAGGGGAGTGTTAATAAAAGAAACAGGACATAACAGTAAATTGTTTTTTTTTTATGCACATTTGGGTGAGAAATTTTTTTTGGATTACAGATTTAAAGTATATGTATAGGCAATAGATAAAACAGCCTGTAATAAGAAGAAACTAAAGATGAGCATTAAAAATGTGTGACCAGGCAGGGCTTTACTGCACAAAGAGACAAGCGATTCCCCTTCTGCAATAAGCATTCTTTCCTGCCTGATTGCTTTCTTCATCAGCGCATGCAAAGCTCAGTGTTGGTTGCCCGGATTCCCCTGCAATTGCCGGGACTGAATGAACTCCCATGTGCCTGCCTATATCTGTAACCTATTAACCTAAAATAATATGTATAAATGACAGACAAATAATGTATAAATGACACTTCCCTTATGTGTTATATTACTCATTTGGTAGAAAAAGTTAAAATCATTTTCTCTCTGCTCTTGTATCTAGTTCACTAGTTCACTAACCCTCCAAAAAGTCCAAAACACCCAACTACCGCCCATCAGCTACATGGAACATGGTAACCCTGGCAAAGCTGAACAGTTACATATTTGGTAAAAAAGCTGCATATAGATATGAAGCAGTACAATGTTTTATAATATGACACTGGAACTAATCATTTGATGACAGTAAATGTAGAACATCCTACTTCTAACAAATGAAAATAGAATGGCTTATCTAAATATCTACAGAACAGATTCAGATAAGGAGTTCAATAGAGTAATTCTGAACAAAACTGGAATTCTACTTGAATAATCCAGCTCTATCCCAAAGTGCTTTCTGATCAGATTGTCCATACCTTGCAAAAGAATTCACAAAGGTCAGGAGGAGGGTGGTTGTTTTCCAAAAGAGGAGCAATAGCCTGGAAAATAAAAGAAATATAGTGGTCAATGTAAAATTACAAAGTGTCTTAGTATGGCATCACTCATTCTTTGCAGTATAAGCATTATCCATGCTACTTAAGAAAGAAAAAATACTCACAATGAAGTTTCCTTGAGCACTATTGCTGGACAAGAAATCAGATTTATCCAGTGGATTGCAATTGCTAGAAATACTAACTAGTCAGTTGATTAGCACAGCCCCTGCATTGTTGAACATCATAGACCTCTCCTATTCTGAGATCGCCTATTTACGCACAGTACTGGAGTAATTCCTTTGCCCCTTCCTTTACCTTCATACATAACCTTTCCTATACCCGCCAGGGTAAATAAGACGGTAAATACTGTATTCATTTACAGCTTGGATTTGGGGCTGTTGATATCACATGCAAAATGGCAGCCCCCAGCAGCAGACTTCGGGCTTTTAGATTGACTATACTAAAGACATTTGTCGAAATGAATAGTCTAGCAAAAGAGGCTCTTTAAAGTGTATTACACTTTTAAAAAAATTTAATATCTTTTTTTTTTGTTTAGTAAATTGAAGGGCCATCAATGTTGTAGGATTTTATTGATGTTCTCAAAGCAGAGAAATATATGGCATGAAACAAATGATGAAGCTTAACTGGAACTCTCAGGAAGATTCTAACACAAGACTTTTACAGGGGAGCTTGCTAGCTTGATTAATAGAACAAAAACCTGATATAGACATGTACAAGCTTTTTCCCTTCTGATTGTGGGCTGCAGATGAGGTGAACCACAGGAAAGATAGGAGCTCCAGATCAGCCTTGTTTGATCATTCATAAAGATGGCACAACCTTCGTAATTTAGACCAACTTATGGACACTGATCTGTCCATTGTCAATCATAAACCTATCTACAATTAGTCAGCTGCTGAATTCACTACAGATTCACATCTGATTCAGCCACCTTATTGGACTGGTGATCAGACTTGGTCAGTAAAAGTCTTTTAAAAGTGTCTGTAAATATTTAAAGTTGCCAAACCCAGAGAAAAGTTTTCACACAGAATACTAAACCAGAAATGTCTAAACCATGGGAATGGTTGTAGGAACTCTTGTGTAATCATGTTCATATGAAACTGAATATTATTTGGATATCTAATATGTAATCATAAAGCAAGGTCTGCTCAAGGCAGCAGACACTTCAGTCAGACTAACAGTGCTTACTAGAAATTATAGTGTTTTTCCATCTAGCATTAACAGTACAACAAGTGACGATGCTTTACGAGCACAGAGATTTGTTTATTTCTTGTTTCTTTTAAACAACTGTCAAAGTTTCAGAAAACCTGAGCCACCTAATTTTTCCATAACCAAGCAACCAAATGTGCTTGTGTAAATATAACGAAGGTCTGCTTGCTCCATTATGATGTTATCAATTCACCAGAAGAAACCATCATTTTTCATAAGAGAGAAGGTGACTGTGCACATATCAATTGTTCTAGAGCTTGGCAGACACAATGTAAGAAAAAAAGCTTAGTAGGGAAATCTAGTTGGGGAAAGATTGCAACTGATTTCTTATTAAACATGGGGGATCGTAAAAAAACCCTAAAAACCTCACCTCTATTTAAAGACGAGCCCCTATCAGGTTATTTATGCTGTCAGAAAAGTCGCTCTGGTCACCAATGTACACAGAAATAAAAGTAAAGGTAAATCCAAAATCTGGCATAGCCACCCCAACAGACATTGAGGCTAAAACTTTTCACTGGAATACATGTTTCCATGACAGCTGTCTAAGAGTGGAATTCCCTTACATTGTAAAGTTATCCTCTCACTTCCTGTTGAGTCTACCAGTGAGGAAGTGAAGAAAAACTCTAAAACTCTATCCAAACTCTCACTTAAGTGGAAAACAATGTTTTAGCTTTAAATATACTTCAAGGTAAACCTGTGGCATGCGGTCTCTCGTTACACATATCTGAATAATTTCTCCATCTAGAAAACAGAAATGAGTGGCTTAAGAGCCACATTAGCCTTCTGGAATCCTCTAAACTTTACCTATCAATATTATATACTCAAAGGCTTTGGGTTCTGATTGTATTATAAATAAGCTGGTTTACTAACGTACGGTATATGATATGACGGTGTAAGTCAAAGGTTGGTACCTATTCTATTAAGATATAAAGCCAACGGGGTTTCTTTTTGGATACAGCCACTGGAACGGTAGTTCTTTTTGGATTTTTTAAAATACCTTTTCAAAGTTCGCAAAAACTTGGAACATGCGTACTGGTATTGCATATACTGGTCTTCCAACATTAAGGTGGTGATTGAAGCTCCCAATTGGATTTGCTCTTTTTATCAGAATAGAAGTGAATAATTACCCCATGGGACCAAGACCTTATGGAGAGCAGTAAAATAGTCTCTAAAATATGTTACAAATATTACACATTACATTACTTATGATAAAGTTACCCTGATATTACAGATTTACAGATATTTTCATTTTAATGAATTAAGCCAAAAATACTTAAGTCTGTAAACATCCAGCACATTCTTTCAGTTAAGCTAGTTTTAAAGTAATCCTCGGGGATCCTAGTGCTGAAACTCTAGAGGTCCCAAAAGAAACTTTAGCTTGTTGTATTTTGTTTTCAATATTCAAACGGTACATGAGAAAATTTTGTTCGTTGAACTGGCCAATCTTAAAGGAAATGTACTAGAGTAGACTTGTTTTCAAGGTATATTTGTACCACTTGGGAAAAAGTAAAGCCAAGGAAAATAAAAAAAAATAAAACAAATATTTGAGACAAGTATAGTAATAAAAAAGGAATGAAAAATGTTATATATTTAATTATCCAAGGCTTCACCCATCTGGAATTCCACCTCACTTTTATCTTTCCTAGTTTTTAAATGACATCTTACAACTCAACTTTCACTATGCATGGAACATTGAGGTCTAATTGCCTGCATAAAAAAGCGTTTGTATCAGAACTGCTTCCCTCCTCATACAAGTTAAATGGAATGCAAGAGGAGCTAAAGGGTCTGTGTTAACTGCCTTTGGGTTTCGGTGGTGATAAATTGACATAATTCAGAGATCAATATGGATTCACTGACAGGTGCCTTTGACCTGCTTCAAATGGGCTTGCATTCCTTTAGATTTGTATGGGAATACAAAACCCATAGGGGAAGTCACATGAAGTTCAAAATAAGGGCAAATACAGGTGAAGAGAACCTGTTAATAAACTATAAATGATCTAAGAAGCTGATCTCAAACTAATTTAGAAAGCAAGCGTAATGAGACTCTAAGCAAGCTGCATTGGCCAAATACATTTGCCAATTAACAAAAATCTAAAGTCCATTGACAAAGATTCCATTGGGCCTTTTCGTTGCTTTTTTCTTTCTTTTCTATTTTTTGATTATACTGAGACAAATACTAAGTAAGGATGAATCTAACATTTTAGGTTTCAACCAGAACCAAAAAAATGTTCCACTTACCACAATGATGCTTTCATGCTCCTGAGTGGTTAGATTACTATTCTGTAGTAAAAAAAACAGAGATAAAAAAAGTTGAAAGAAACAGAACTCACATAATGAAGTTGAAAGTATGTCACAAGCCATATACAAACGTCCATTGTATGGTTACCAAAAAGTTCAACAACTTAGGATAGCATTTTGAAAGTATTGCAACATTGCTATATAATATAAATAATATATAATATAATTACATATTATTTGTATGGACAAACACTAAACTACATCCTAATAATCAACAGAAAAAGAACTTATTACAAAGTAAGTACATAAAAAATATATATTTTTGAAAATTTGTGACAAAATATTAAACATTGGGCCTGATTTATATTTAAAGCTATCCAAGGCTAGAGAAATTACATTTTCATCAGCGATCCAGCTGATGAAGCTGATGAAGCTTTCATCAGCGATTTGATCCAGCTTTCATCAGCGATTTTAATCCTGGATCTGGTCCAGGATTAAAAACATTTGCTAACAAATAGCAAATTACTTTTAAGAATACATTCCAGGTTTGCTGGATCACTCAAGGTCAGTGATGATAGTGTATCCTCTTCAGCCTTGGAGAGCTTTAATAAATAAGAGCCAACATATTCTACAAATTTACTGCACATTTTCTTTTAAAACTGCAAATTTGAAGCTTTTTTTGGCTGATTCTAGGAGATTCTGAGGTCATGTTCTGAGTGTCCTTTAGAGTTCTCTTCAAGACTTATAGGAAATTTCACTTTGTGACCACATTTATGTACTTTAAGAGACTCTGAAACTCCAATGCGCCCCACAAAGAAATAACTTATGACTCATGGAAAGGACATACTATATTTTATTAAAAACCTTTACTATCAAAGAGATTACCATTGCATTGGGAAAAAAATGTGGGCTCTGATATAAGGAGCCAAGGATGTGTCCCATACACTTAGAGGTAAGTAAAGCTAAATCTCCTTATTTATCTTGATGCCAATATGAAAAAGCCAAAATTTCAAAAAGAAAAGCATTTTAAATATAATTATCAGAAAAAAAACAAATTTAAAATGGCACTCATCATTTTAAAGAGATTACAGACTGTGTGAACTCTAAAAGAGTGCAAAAGCCAACATGGACACCTGGAAAGTCAAAACACATATGGAGGGAGCTGGAGTTATAATGAAAAAATAAACTAATTCCTCATTTGGGTAAATATTCAACTATTCCAGAATACATTAAAACATTTATTGTGACTCAGATATTAAAAGATAACAGGTTTATAATAAGTCATAAACCTAAGCAATATAAACTGAGCAAATGATAAAAAAAAATTCAATTGCCTTCACCTAAACTGCAAGACAAAATAAAGAGCAGTTTCTAAGATATATGTAGCTGAAATTATTTAGAAATGTAGACTTATTTTTATAAAAGTCCAACTGGATCTAGCATCTAACTGGATCTAGGAGCCTACATAAAATGGACTGAAAACTCAAAAAACAAAGTCTTCTGGAGTTAATACTATTAAAAATAAATCCCTGGTTCCTGGTGGCTTTTTGCTTTGGCCATACATCGTATGGCACACGTGTCGCCTAGTGTAGAGCTTGGCTTTGTGTGGGGCAGGATCTAAAACATTAATGGTCATCCAATGGACCATCGTCATGGAAGTCAACCATGGAGCTGAATGACAAGTCCTGGACCTGTCATCACTGCAGAGCGGCTGCACACGGGTAAGAATGGGCTATAATTGGCAAATATGCTGTACATACATGCTGATTATGGCAGAAGCTCACCACGCACCACTATGTTTGGTTCCACTTTAATGACCTTTATTACAACAAACAGCCTTAATGACTAACAGGAAGGCATTTGAGAATGAAAGGAATGGGGATCAATGTCTTTAAAGGAGTCCAGCTATCAATACTTTCGTATCTACAGCTCCTTGTAACACACACACAATTTATGCTCATGCATTTTTCATCATATGCTCAGTTTGCATTGTCCAGGTTTGTGTCAGGTTTACTTTAACAAATATTATTATCATAATAATTGTCTCTCCAAGCCTTCTGCCGCAGTGTGTGAAGAGAATAGATTGAAGTGTTTACAGTTAACATGAAATGCATTAAATTCCCCACCAGTCCCAGATGGAGAGCAGAAAAACAAACTGTTCCTTTCTTGGACTCCTCAACACGTACAAAATTAATTTTGCCAAAACATATTACATCGCTGCTTCCTCATTTGGACAAACTCTCTTTGCATACAATAAACTACGGCCATTAATTTTACTGTCAATTGAGCACAAATGAGTCATTCTATTAGAAAAGGGGTTTTGTGTGTGCCTGGTGAAGCACAAGTATGACAGTCTGTGTTGAGGAAAAAAAATAGGCATGTAAATTACTTGGCAATCTGAAACACTCCTGCTTTTCAGGTCTGCCTTTATATTTCAAAGCATCAAGTAGGGAACAAATAAAATCAATCAGTGATAATAACTAATAAATCATCAGATGGAGCAGCCTGTCTGATTATGATAACATAAATACTGTGCACTTAAAGCAGACCTATCATCACATATTTAACACTATATGCTCATTATATGGGTGGCTATCCCTTTTATATAAAGGAAAAGACTTGCTGGGCTTAGTTTTAGGATGCATCAATGGCTTTTCAGATGTAAAGAAAAATTATTATTTTTTTGTAAAAGTTCCCGGATGCTAGCCTACAACAATAATGCTGCCATAAATGTAAAAGATATAGTTGTGTACTACAAAGTAATATTCCACCCTAGTAAAAAATCCACCGTACTTAATGAGGTTACTCAGTCAATAAACAATAATTTTTATCAAACAGAAATGAATCTACCTATTAGAAAATGCAGTCAGATTTGACCAAATGGATTTTAACTCTTGAGTATGTTGAGTTGATTTTGAGCAAAACTGACTCCAAAGCTAAGGGACTGTGTCAATGGTTTCACTTTTGTGGTGGTGTCAGTTACTTTTTAAAATCCTCACCCTGAGTTAATCACAAACAAAGCTAGCGTTATGGAGCCTAGACATTCATAGGAGACATGGAGCAATCTGTGCTTTGATATGCAAAAAGAAACAACTGCAGAGTTTGTCTTGGTCATTAAGGGGTTACAAGAGGCTGCAGAAAGAGCTCAGTCCCCTCTGTGTTTAGCAAAACATTTCTTCTGCAAGTCATGCGAACACCCCCTCACCCCATCAAGCCTCCATCCTGCACACAAGCAAGGGAAGCCCCGTTCGTAGCTAGGAGTTTTCCATATATTGGATGCCCTTACCTCAGGGACTACCTGTATATCATATTACCAAGAGTTGTCAAGTTGTCACCTTTAACCCATGACTGATTCTGGGTTTTGTAACTAAAATCAGTAAATATAAAATTATCCCCAGCCTAGGTGAATTATACAGCGTTATATTATACATTGTATACATGTACATTATACATATATTATAAAGTGGTAAAATACAGTAAAAAAAATAGAGGTTATTGACTTTTACTTTAAGCTTGAGCTTGCCTGTTGCTGCCTCCATAACCCCTCTTTTGGTAATTGGGCTGGACTAGACAAGTTTGACATTTCTGTATCAGTGCACTGCATTGCCACCGCAAGTAGGAAATTTAGGGTTCACTACCTAGATTAATACTTTAAATGATATCCAGTATTCATTTTAGTAAGTGTTTAATGCTGCTTTAATTCTTTTACATCCAGCGAGCCAGGCTTTGTCCCTATAATCGCTGCAGAACTTCCCATCTGGGCTTACTAACTAACCTGTATGTTTTCTCATCCTGCCCATGCAGGGAGCTGAAATACGTCATTCAGAGATTTGCAGAGGACCCCAGGCAAGAGGTGAGAGTTTCCCTGGGGGGAAGGAAGAGAACAGAAAAGAAATGACTTGTCTTGTAAAAGGTTACTGTGGTGCAGCTGAAAGAGAAGAACTTGGTTTTACTTTGCATTGATTATCAAGTGTGTTAAAGACAACGGCAAGTTTGTAGAAGTAGGGAGTATCATTTTCATATTTTATGTCGGACTTTTTAAAAAGTAAATTGAAGAAATCTCACCAATAGACTCAAACAAACTGTCAGGAGGTTTTAACTCTTCGGGATCTACCAATACCTAAAGTATCAGTTTTAGGATAGAGTATTGGGAATTACTAGTAGGAAGTCAGCTGTACACCAGAAAACAACCTCAGCAAAGGATGATAATCTTTTATATCTCGAGTTCCTGGATATGAAATTCTGCTAGATTAGAATGAATCAGGCACAATAGAAACTAATGACATTTCATGCACTTTACTTCTTGTTCTGGATAAAGGAAGTGAATAGCTATCATCTGACTTCTTGCCATTTCCTTGAGGTTAGAGTTGGGTCATGCTATCACAACATCCTAAATTTAATATTAAGGATCTGGAGTGCTTATTCCAGATTTTAGCTGCAGTGCCCCCTGCTGATGAAGTGGTAGATCTGCTTTTTTGCTAAGGGCTTGTTCACATCACGCAGCGTATACCATGATAGACTATCATGGTATTCGTCTGTATTCAGCCATTTAGGTTTGTCCAAAAGGCATCACTAATTTAATGGTTTACATTTATTGTAAACCATCCCTGAGACCTATTGAAACTCAATTAGCAAGTTAAATGTTGAAAATAAATCTATATAGAGTTTCTAATATGGTAATATATATATATATATATATATATATATATACACACATTTTGTTCTCTGTACATATTTGCATATTATTCACTTAAGATCTGATTTCCAATGAAATAAAATAATCAGATCTGTAGTATACAGAAATAAGCACCAATTGATAATAAACTTATCTTAAGCCTACACTTTTTGCTGATCAGATGTTGATAGATAAGACAGGTTAAAAAATAAAAAGGAAAACATCTACATTTGGAAATGTGCAGAATATTATACACGTCTGTGGTTTGGGACTTTCGAGCAATCGGTTACCGATTGCTATGGTCAGCTGAGCACAAAACCAGATCTGCACGTGTGTTCTAGGCCTTGCTGATCATCTGGTCGAGGCTTTGGCCTCTACCTGCACCATTTATATGTCTTGCTCTCCCCTGCAGCTCCGATCTACAGCAGAGACTCCAGCTCACCCCTTCTCCTCCTCGTACCACCATAACTTTTATAGAGCATATAGTTGGGCTTCATTTTTCATAATTCTTTGGGACACAATAGGCTTATTACAACTCTCCAGGAATGGAGTAGATAGACTATCATGGGAGAGCCGGGGTGATCCAAGAAACCTGAAATATATCTGGGCCATTACTGAAAACATTTGCCATTTAATAGCAATTCATTTTTAAGAAACCCATTCCAGGTTTGCTGGATTATCCATGATAGTCTATCATCTCCAGTCTCAGAGAGCTGAAATAAATCAGGTCCAATATATCAGCCTGGCATCCGCTCTCAAAGTTGTTTTCACATTCTATATGTGTCTAGATGAGTTACTATATATTTAGGTCTATGAATTTCCGTTCCTCTATTGCAGTCTGAAAGGGAGATTGGTCACACTTTCCATTATGCTAAGCTGTTTCATCTTTCCGCTACTGGTCACCAGATTACGCTTTTTTGTTAAATGTCTGTTATGGTGGCACCGGATTACATTAGTGAAAATTGTTTGAAAAAATCTGTATAAAGGCAACCCAATTCTTTATGTTTTATTATTTTATGTAAAAATAGTGTCAGCTTAACGAGCAAATAAGAAGTTCATAGCAACCTCAAAGATTATTATCCGCTCATTCACTGTAATGTGAAAGGTATTGGAAACTCCCATTGTTCTTTATTCTTCTGTTGAAGGCGGAGACCTGGGAGTAAATCCTATTTACATTGGTCAGTGTTGAGGCTTATACAAAAAAGAAGCAAATAGGCTCCCCTAGAGATCCCACCATTATGCACAGCTTATTTGCACACAATGCAAATCATCCATCAAGTCAGTGGCTGTTCTCTATGTTTCCACTCTGTTGTCATTGTTTTCATCTTCTCCTGCTATGCTTACGGTTTTGGAGCCTTCAAACGTCTTGACTGGCTAGTAAGGGGTGAAGTAAACTCACTTTGCTGCTTTTAGGCCGAACTCAGCAGAAGGTGTTTTGGTTTTCAGCAGACAGACCACTGCTTCCATACATAGAGCAACGGTCCTTCTCTACAGCAGAGAGGCTTTCCTTCTCTGGCTGTGGCTTCTTTTTTTTTAAAAGCTGTAATGAGCCAGGTTATAAAAGTTATGGTGATAACATGGCAGATCACCATGTTTGCCCTTGCTTTTTTTTATAGTCAATACTTTTAAAACTCCATATTTACCCTAAATTGTTGATTTAGAAGCCATTCACTTGAGTCTCTCATCACTTTTTCTAGCTGTGATGCCACATTTAAAGCATAACTAAACCCACGTCACTCACCTATCCATGTTCCATCCAGGATTTTTTGGCAGCCATGGAATGCTTTGACTGTATTTAGTATTTTCTTCTTATTTTATTAACAATATTAAACTCTCCAGCATGCAAAGTTTATTTATAGTTAAGGATTCAGAAAAAAAGCTTGTTATGGTTGGACGGTTTTAAAAATTGCATTTTTTTGTAACCTGAATATATTTTTACATTTAGATTTTCTATTGGTTGGACTTATTTGGGGTTTTGGGTCCTGGGTTTTTCTTATCAGCTTTGCTCTCAGTGGAAAAAAAAATGTTATCGGTTATGATTAGTCATTTGAGAAGCCTGCCCTGTTATTTTCAACATTCCGGTGATGCTGGGTATACTGTAAGATAGGCAGAAGGCTTATCAATGTGTATAATTTCCATCAGCGTATGCACACAAGCTGAAATCTTAGATCAGCCTGATAATACTATCTGCTTTGATCTGTTATACAGTCACAGTCAATCAGTCACATGCTTATCAAAATTAAATAAAAAAACAAAAAATAAATATAGTAAATGTCTTAGATCCCCAGAATCCTAAAACCGCAACCTATTTTGGGACAGGTAAAAAAAAACTAATAATGTGTGATCCAATTTATAACAAGTTATAACTTGGGAAAACAATTGATCCTCAAAAGCAATCAGATACTCCTTAGATCAGCCTTTCTCAATGGTAATAACATGGGGGAACACCTAAAATAACTTTGAGGTCTTCAGGGAACCCCTGCTATAATTACCATATCCACAGCTCACAGTACATTAGCGTGAAGGTAAGGGGGAAGAATGTCACTCTTACACTTAAACTGACCGGAGAGGCACAATCTGTTCAATGAACCCCCAGCAACCTCTGGAGGATCCTTAGGGTTACACCAGATTAGATTAACAATCTGTGGTATTCTTGTTTACAATTATTTTTTAGCCATTTACATTTTTTGTACTTTGCAGGTTACTTTTTAATATTTTGATGTTTTATAAATAACTGCTTGGTGACAGAGAAAGAAGGGAAATCCCCAAGGGTGATTAGAATTGAGTCATCCCAATGGTGTCTCTTTTTTCCAGCTCTAATAGTATCATATTACTGACGTTTGAAAGGCAATGCTGTACAGAGTTTACTTGTTAACACAAGAGGCAACCCGTGAAATGTTGAAATCAGTTTTCAGGCTGTGTTAAAATGTGCAATAACTCTAGATATAAAAATATTAAAATAATATGAAAGCAGACAGTGTCTATTAAAAGTACTAGAAAACTTTTATTATTTTTTTTAACTTGTTAAAAAGAAGTTCCCGTTCTGCCCATTCGGGACAAAGTGACAATGACGCTAGCTTAGCCTCAGACACCCTGTACACACCTTCTCAGTGCTCCTCTGCCCCAACATGGGGAAGTATATGATTCTTTCCTAGATTGCACTGCTGGGGCCTGTGTGAACAATCACCAGGCTGGATCAATATACAAGAGAGCGGAGAATCTCCAGGGGATCTCAAGGGTCATCAAGGTCTGACACAAACAGATAAGGGTATACTACTAGAGGAATGGAGAGGCGGAGGTGAGAAGGGAATGGGTTGACATTGGAAGGTAAAAGATATACTAGTTATGCCCAGATTGGGCAGAATGGCAGAGACTCTTTAACTAATCAATAAGCTTTTTGATTTGAATATAATTTGTATATTTTTTGAGAACCTGGAATTTTTTAAAGGCTCTCTCTAAAAATATATATAATTTGTTCCTCTATTAAAACATTTTCTTTCTCCTCCTGCAGGTCCACTCATGTCTCTTGAGTGTCAGAGCTGGAAAGGACGGCTGGTTCCAGCTATATAGCCCAGGGGGTGTCGCATGTGATGACGATGGTGAACTTTTTGCCAGTATGGTACGTGTCTGCAATAATGTGAGTTTAAATTTCTGCCCACTGCAAGCTTATTGTACCATGACTGTAATTTGTATGAATGTTTCAGGAAATCAAAAGATGTGTACTTTTTTTTTTACATTTAGAATCTAGAGAGGTATTATTACATTAGAGAGGAAAAAAGGGGGGGGGGGTTCTTTTTTAGGTAGAATAGATAAGGGTTTTTTATTATTCTTGTTCCTGCTGGAGACATTTACCTTTACTGTTAAATTGGGTGTTTTACTTACCTTCCCTCAGTTTCTGCTTTTGGCACCCGGGTGGGGTGAAATAATTTTTTTAAAAAGGTAATTAGGGTAATGTAGTTGTCGCCAAATCCTGCTGAGAAGATGCTACTATCAGCGTGCTGCAGTTTCTTCTCTAAAATTTGGAGCATTCACCGTTACCTGGGATCTCGTCAGCAGAAGGATTACAGTACCCCCTCCACAATGGTAGCCAAAGGAGAGCTGAGTATTATAAGAGAGATGCATCCTATATATCCCCTTCCATATAGATTTTATCATAAAAGTGTATGTTGTGGGGGTAACATAGGAATAAAACTTTGCAGAGTCGAAGGTTTGCTTCACAAATCTAAAAGAGACAGATAAAGCTGTAGTCAGAATGTGTTCCCACATTCTTTTTATGAAGTCTACCATTTTTTATGTGCTTCCATATTGCGGCACAGCCCCACCATAAGGTCATAAAGGAGCCTGTTACAAAACATCCGGGCCATTACAAATTCCAGGTATCTGAAGTGGGAACTGAGCAAAATGTTTTTCAGCAGAATTTACTGTACACCTATGAGACACTACAGCCTAAAATTTAATACACAGCAAGCTATCAAAAAGTGAGATATAGATGTAATGTTATTTTATAAAAGGGATAGCAAAGTACATTTTAGTAACTGCTACATATTTGTTTTTTTATGTGGATATATTTAATTCTTTTAGAATATTTTAGACCTAGAACATCATTAAGAAAATGACCCAGCAGACTAGAAATTTTCAACTTTCAGTACAGTTAGCTTTCTTCTAAACATGTTTGTTGTCTTTTGGCCTCAGGACTTTGCCAGTCTCTGACCTGGACTATGCATGCAGCAGATCAGAGCTCCTTATCTGTATATTGAAGCTTTTGGATCAGCATCAGTCTGCATATTTTTACCAGTAGAGGCTTCCTTTAGGACCACTACTATATTATCTAGGGAGCGGGATCTACTTTATGTGATGCAATCAAGCAGGAAGTTGGAATGCTTCAGTGTATTCCTTTGCATGTAAATATGATATCACTGAATTAAAAATATTTTACCCTGAGTCACCCCAGGATCCAATTATAGCAGCGTCTTGACTAGTGAGTAGTGTGTGAAAAAAGCTTCACAGACTCCTTAATGAAAGAAATGTTTGGCACAATCTATAGTTTTAATGAAGACCTCTCCTTAGCACAGATTCCATATAATACTGTCATGTAAATTATTATTCTGTTTATGATTAAACTACGATTGATTCAGTGAAAGAAACTTTTAATGCAATGAACATAATCTGTCCATACTCTTGAAGTGACTGTCACCTGATCTCTCACTTTCGGGGGAACCATGCCTAGGCAGGTTTTGTTAGAGGGATTTATTCCTCCCTTCTGTGTAATGACATCAACTGGAATGTTCGGCCAAGCTGAATGTTCATTGAACACTGACACCACCGAGGTGTTGGAGTATGCTATGTATCATGCCAGCAGATCTTCCCACACTCCAGTATTTGGAGGCACATTACATCTTCCAGGGAACATTCAGGAATTTCAATGTTACTTACTGTAGGCAGAAAATCTTTTTTGTCATTGCTGCAGAGATATGCTTTAGTAGAAAACACAAGCAATAGTCAAAGTAAACCTGTGCTTTAATAAACAACTTGTACAAAAATGTATCATGTGGATGCAAAGTCTGGATAATCTGTTGTAGCAAATTTAATATAGGTTAGCAAATTGCACCTTGCTTACTTTTGTGTCCCTGGGAAAGGGAGTAAAAAGAGATCTCTCCAATGGTAAAAAAAATAAGGGAGCTTAACTATGAATCTCTATCAAAGGCCCAGATAGAAGTATAAACCCAACAGGTGTTCTAATTTTTCCCAACTACAAAACCAGGCAAAAAAAAAGCTTTGGCTTGGTGTTCTTTTTAATTACGTTATCTCGTTGTACAGAATACAGTCTGTTTGCAAATCCATTTATTTATATGTACCCATTGATCAAGGAATTATGTGGATCTGAAGCAAATGCAAAAAGTATGAAACATTTATTTCACAAGGATTATATTATCTCACAGTGCACATATAGAAAAATATCCACCTGACACAAACTATTGCTCTATTACAGTTGACATGACAGATAGTGGACACACAATATTACCTGCAAATGCAGGTGTTTTCCAACCTCCACCAGCAGATAGAGAGAGGTATCCAAGCCGGTAAAAGAGATCCAGTACATCTGCAATTCATTTGATACCCTTGAATTATTGGAATTGGGGAAAATTTATATTCATTTACAACAGCAGTTCATACCAGAGGGAGAATGTCTCTCCTTTTAGCTGACTGGATGAAACTGCTGCTCTTTGCATACAAGTTAATTCATAGCTGTATTGCTGTCAGAGAGTCATCAGAGCTGCTTTCTACAAACTTGAGGAAAAGTGGAGAGGTTATCTAGCGATTCGCAGGATTTTAACTAAAACTGAAGGCTTGAATTTATTAAATACCATTCTGATGGGGCTGCAGAGGGATATAAAAAGTATTGTTTTAAATTTATTCTCTATGAACTCAAATTTCCCTATCTCCAGTTTTTAGGGAGGTGCCTGCTCCCACCAAGGGGTCTATTTACAAGGTATATATAAGTGAATCTTACATTCATTGAAACGATCTTTGGTAGAGAATCTTTCATGTGATTCTCCACCAGGGAATGTTTAAGTTGCTTCATAAATAGACCCCTATGGGTGTATATAGAGCTGCAGGATATGCACACTGTGCCCAGGTCTGTGCAAGTAAGCAGCATTCTTGTAGAGGAATGGGATATTTTTTCTGCAGTTGAGCAGAAGATATTTAAAAGTGGACCTAAGGAAGATCTTATCTGTTTTGTTCAAAACTTCAACATCAGGTTTTATTGTTGTTTTTGGAACATAATGGGACGTTCCCGCTTCCCCCCACTTGTGTGGTCTCAGAGTCTGGAATTAAAAGTAAAGCTCCCCAACAGAGACTTTGAAATAAAAACTTGACAGATGTTCTTCTTTTTCTCTGACCTACACAAAACTTAGTAAAGTTGTTACTTATGGTTATGTTTTTGGTGCTGTCTGTTTTCCCATTGATAGGTTTACTTTATACTTCATAGTCTGTCTGATTAGCATCAAACAAACAGCAGGGAACAAGAAACCAAATAGGGTGAAAAACAGCAAAAAAAATTTGACAGACAAGATTCTAATCGTTTCCTAATCCTTCTAAATATTTTAATTAGACTGTAACAGGGTTTAACAGTTTCAGGCCTCCAAATTTTAGTTAAAATTCTACTTATCCAATCATTTTCTAATTTGCAATAGAAACCTCTAACCAACGGCTTAGCTGCCATGGGTAACACACTTTTCCTGAAGATTTAATAAACCAGCTCCACAGAATAAGCAAGCGGCTGCAAGCAGAATGGACCTCATGAATTAAAGTGTCTGAAAAATTAGTATTGCCCATTGCAATCAAACTCATCCCATCTCTTACCTGCACGGCAGATAAGAAAGATGGCTCCTGGAAGGTTGCCATGGCCAATAACTCCTTTTGCTTCAAACCAAGTTTCAAAGACTTTTGGACATGAGGTCAATATATATTTGTATTGATGCAAAGCATCATTACACATTTAATCTATGCTCAGCAATAGTGAAGGCCACAGCTTATCGCTTTTCCTTTCCAGAATATGACAGCTGTAGTTTATATTAAGTTAGAGATCCACTTATCCAAACCTACAAAAAATATATTGTGTTGTGACATATTCAAGTTAAACCTCCTATAATTTCTCATGAGAATTCCTTTTACTTATTTTGGAGTTTGAACAGAAGTTTATGCTGCTTAAAAGCTAAAATCTACAGGTTTTATAATAAACCATCGTATGTGATGAATTAAATGCTTAGACTAAATTATATAAAGGTAAACTTGTCCCTTTAAAGGGTGAAGCATGCATGTCCCCACCGGTCTCTTAAAATATATTAAGTATTTGGTGACTGGCCAGCTAATTACCAGACCTGAAAGCAGTCTTATGGTGAGGGGGACTGTAGTATGTAGTCTACATTATCATATATGTATTTTTCACCTGATTACAAAAAGTGTTTGTACAAGGACCCTTATAACAGGGACCAGCTATTATTTTGTTAAGCTGAATATATAAAAATAATAAAAATAGAGACATTAAAGCAACCTGCTTTAGATTTACTTTATCATAGGATGAGTGTAAGAGCTGTACTTGGGTCATTGGGGTAGAACAGGTGTCCTAAAATGCCCATGTGGTGCCTGGTATCGAAGGAATTATTTTATAATGTGCTAATATTTGTTCCTTAATGTGGAATTTGTTGTAATACCAAATGCCCCATGCTTGCCATCTTGACCAGAAATTATATGACCAATGGGCCTGCCTCTGTGATGTGATGTTAAGTGATGGGAAGTCAAAGGGGGTATGGAGGATCAGTTTCATAAGAAAGGTCTTTTAAAATGTACTAAACAAAAGAGATGTATAGGTACAAACAAAAGACTTTTGTTGAAAGTAAGCCTACTATACAATCAAAACTACTACTAGAGTACGAAAACAAAAATAAATATATATATATATAGCAGCTACTGAATTGGAATTAGGTGGTGGTTAATTCATAGAGATATTAACATTAGGGTTTCTGAAGAATGATGAATGTTGATGTTGATCGAGTTGGTCATAGTAAATGTGGGAAGAGGTAAATCTCCCATACAGCACTGGAAGAATTACCAGGAATCTGGTATCTATTAACTGAAAGAGCAGTTCCAAAACTTCTATAATAAGGGTTATTGTTTCTTTGTGTATAGCATAAATAGTAGCTCTGGAGAAATTATTGAAATAAAAATGGAAGCTAAATCAGTGGCTTTGTTATTTTGTGTTGTGAAGGGTTTGTGGTTAGATGAGGCTGCTGGCAAACAAGTTACCTTTGAAGATATTACTAACATGGCCATATATCTTTTTTACATAATACCAATATTTTTTTGCTGATGCAATAATTTTAACAATACAATACATGACCATGTTGTGCATCGCCTATATGGTTAACTGAAAATGCTGCATCTCCTCTCTTATATTTTCTTACCATGCTGATCAACAGTGCATGATGTAAAATTTCCTACTGCAGCACTCATTACAGAAAGGAATGTAGAGTATTCTCTTCAGCTAGTACAAGTGGATGAATCAATCTGCGGTAACTACCCAGCCACCTGAACTCATGTACCAGCATCATGGAAAAGTGCAATGCTAAAATGTATTTAAGGATGATGGTAGAAAATCTCCACTGTAAGATTATGTATAGAAATATAAATATGGGAATTAAAAGGGTAACAAAAGCTATGATGTGATGAGAACACAGAGTCTCATTTGGGAGTCAAACTCTTACTCCTATCCAGCTTATACAACCAGCTTATACAAAATAGGTATTTCAGCTTTAGTTATATATCAACAGCTAGCTTCATGTACCTCCAGTAGAATCCAGTAGTTCCAATGACGTTCCCTTCTCACGGGCTAAAGAAGAATTTTTTAATGCAAGGGGGGTAGTGTAGCTAGCTATTACAATGAGAGATTAAAGGAGATTCCTTTCAGCCCAAAAGTGGGCATAGTTGGAGGAGCTGTTTTTAAAAAGGCCCTATAGCTACCAGGACAGCTGAAAAGCTTTACTTCATTTTAAATCATCCTAACTGCCCCTAACTAAAACAACTATGAAATCAATGGTCCTGATTTATTAAAGCTCTCCAAGACTGGAGAAGATAGACTATCATAGGTGAATCTGGGTGATTCAGCAAACCTAAAATGGATTCCTAAAAATAATTTGCTATTAGTTGGCAACTATTTTCAATCCTGGACCATTTCAGGTTTACTGGATCACCTATGATAGGATATTTTTTCCAGTCTTGAAGAGCTTTATTAATCAGGTCCTTTGTGTTTCTTAGGATGGGATCATATTTTGCAATACATCTAAAGGACTTACGTGGTTAAAAAGGGGGCAAGCTGTTAGTCACTCCCTGTCTGCCTTCACCACCCTGCAGAGGTAGTAAAAAACTTTTTAATGTTTGTGATGGCAGATCCCTTTAGGTCTATAAATATTAACTATTATTGTGTCTCAGTCTCCAAGCTGAGAGAATTTTTAATATTCAAAACAGCTGATCTCCTAAACCAGACACCCAGAATAATGTGTTGTTTGTTCCCACTGTGCTGTAGGCATGATGACTGATATATAAACACATAGGAAAAAAAGTTCCTGTTAGGACAGATTTGCTTGTTCATCACCTAGCCCTAGTCAGTGCTGATTTTCTAAAATGGAACAAACCTCGGCTAGAGTGGTTCATATATTTTATTTAGTATTTCACATGTATTTGACTGTTATAACTACAGCTACATTAAACCGTATAAACACAAGAGTTTATGTTTTTCTTTGTTAACTCGTCAGTCTGGATAAAACTAAAATTTAGTGAGAAGTGACTTATAAATCAAATTATAGTTTTAAAAAATAGTATTCAATTGACTGTTAAAATAGCAAGTTTTAAATATCTTGATGTTTTAACTATGCAAAGTATGGCCAGCTGATACAGTTTCTCTAGAATTTACAACTAAAGTAAGTGGAGCAGTGGAGACTCATTAGGGGCCACAGACTGCTGTACAGTGAACGTAGTTCTAATGCTGTGTGCAGTGGTCTTTAGATGCAACCACAGAAAGGGCAAGAGATCTACAACTGGGTTTTAAAGTAACATTTTGTGCTAAAATTTTATTATTACATAAAACACTCCAAAAGCCATATACTATATAAAATCCAGCTAATTTCGTTTATATTTAATTTATTGACTAGAGAAACTTAAAAAAGTTAGATATGGGGATCTCCAACTTTTCTAACTGTTGCTGAGCTTCCAACAAGCGAATCTCTCTTTATAAGAAGCAACACAGTTAATAAATTAACTTCTTGGAAGGAAGGAGGGGGTGCTATAGTTTCCTAGAAACAAGAACTAAACCAGAGGGAAAGTAATGCTTAATTGCACAATAGGAAAATTTTTCGATGACAATTAGTAGGAAGCCAATAATGGAAAAAAATACTGACCATGTTGTGCTTGAGGATTCTCTGTACAACTGGGGTAAAGACCTCAATGACCACCATGGAACGAGGGCGTTCTCTACAGTGCTGTAATAACAGAAACGTTAGGGGAGTGTTAATAAAAGAAACAGGACATAACAGTAAATTGTTTTTTTTTTATGCACATTTGGGTGAGAAATTTTTTTTGGATTACAGATTTAAAGTATATGTATAGGCAATAGATAAAACAGCCTGTAATAAGAAGAAACTAAAGATGAGCATTAAAAATGTGTGACCAGGCAGGGCTTTACTGCACAAAGAGACAAGCGATTCCCCTTCTGCAATAAGCATTCTTTCCTGCCTGATTGCTTTCTTCATCAGCGCATGCAAAGCTCAGTGTTGGTTGCCCGGATTCCCCTGCAATTGCCGGGACTGAATGAACTCCCATGTGCCTGCCTATATCTGTAACCTATTAACCTAAAATAATATGTATAAATGACAGACAAATAATGTATAAATGACACTTCCCTTATGTGTTATATTACTCATTTGGTAGAAAAAGTTAAAATCATTTTCTCTCTGCTCTTGTATCTAGTTCACTAGTTCACTAACCCTCCAAAAAGTCCAAAACACCCAACTACCGCCCATCAGCTACATGGAACATGGTAACCCTGGCAAAGCTGAACAGTTACATATTTGGTAAAAAAGCTGCATATAGATATGAAGCAGTACAATGTTTTATAATATGACACTGGAACTAATCATTTGATGACAGTAAATGTAGAACATCCTACTTCTAACAAATGAAAATAGAATGGCTTATCTAAATATCTACAGAACAGATTCAGATAAGGAGTTCAATAGAGTAATTCTGAACAAAACTGGAATTCTACTTGAATAATCCAGCTCTATCCCAAAGTGCTTTCTGATCAGATTGTCCATACCTTGCAAAAGAATTCACAAAGGTCAGGAGGAGGGTGGTTGTTTTCCAAAAGAGGAGCAATAGCCTGGAAAATAAAAGAAATATAGTGGTCAATGTAAAATTACAAAGTGTCTTAGTATGGCATCACTCATTCTTTGCAGTATAAGCATTATCCATGCTACTTAAGAAAGAAAAAATACTCACAATGAAGTTTCCTTGAGCACTATTGCTGGACAAGAAATCAGATTTATCCAGTGGATTGCAATTGCTAGAAATACTAACTAGTCAGTTGATTAGCACAGCCCCTGCATTGTTGAACATCATAGACCTCTCCTATTCTGAGATCGCCTATTTACGCACAGTACTGGAGTAATTCCTTTGCCCCTTCCTTTACCTTCATACATAACCTTTCCTATACCCGCCAGGGTAAATAAGACGGTAAATACTGTATTCATTTACAGCTTGGATTTGGGGCTGTTGATATCACATGCAAAATGGCAGCCCCCAGCAGCAGACTTCGGGCTTTTAGATTGACTATACTAAAGACATTTGTCGAAATGAATAGTCTAGCAAAAGAGGCTCTTTAAAGTGTATTACACTTTTAAAAAAATTTAATATCTTTTTTTTTTGTTTAGTAAATTGAAGGGCCATCAATGTTGTAGGATTTTATTGATGTTCTCAAAGCAGAGAAATATATGGCATGAAACAAATGATGAAGCTTAACTGGAACTCTCAGGAAGATTCTAACACAAGACTTTTACAGGGGAGCTTGCTAGCTTGATTAATAGAACAAAAACCTGATATAGACATGTACAAGCTTTTTCCCTTCTGATTGTGGGCTGCAGATGAGGTGAACCACAGGAAAGATAGGAGCTCCAGATCAGCCTTGTTTGATCATTCATAAAGATGGCACAACCTTCGTAATTTAGACCAACTTATGGACACTGATCTGTCCATTGTCAATCATAAACCTATCTACAATTAGTCAGCTGCTGAATTCACTACAGATTCACATCTGATTCAGCCACCTTATTGGACTGGTGATCAGACTTGGTCAGTAAAAGTCTTTTAAAAGTGTCTGTAAATATTTAAATTTGCCAAACCCAGAATAAAGTTTTCACACAGAATACTAAACCAGAAATGTCTAAACCATGGGAATGGTTGTAGGAACTCTTGTGTAATCATGTTCATATGAAACTGAATATTATTTGGATATTTAATATGTAATCATAAAGCAAGGTCTGCTCAAGGCAGCAGACACTTCAGTCAGACTAACAGTGCTTACTAGAAATTATAGTGTTTTTCCATCTAGCATTAACAGTACAACAAGTGACGATGCTTTACGAGCACAGAGATTTGTTTATTTCTTGTTTCTTTTAAACAACTGTCAAAGTTTCAGAAAACCTGAGCCACCTAATTTTTCCATAACCAAGCAACCAAATGTGCTTGTGTAAATATAACGAAGGTCTGCTTGCTCCATTATGATGTTATCAATTCACCAGAAGAAACCATCATTTTTCATAAGAGAGAAGGTGACTGTGCACATATCAATTGTTCTAGAGCTTGGCAGACACAATGTAAGAAAAAAAGCTTAGTAGGGAAATCTAGTTGGGGAAAGATTGCAACTGATTTCTTATTAAACATGGGGGATCGTAAAAAAACCCTAAAAACCTCACCTCTATTTAAAGACGAGCCCCTATCAGGTTATTTATGCTGTCAGAAAAGTCGCTCTGGTCACCAATGTACACAGAAATAAAAGTAAAGGTAAATCCAAAATCTGGCATAGCCACCCCAACAGACATTGAGGCTAAAACTTTTCACTGGAATACATGTTTCCATGACAGCTGTCTAAGAGTGGAATTCCCTTACATTGTAAAGTTATCCTCTCACTTCCTGTTGAGTCTACCAGTGAGGAAGTGAAGAAAAACTCTAAAACTCTATCCAAACTCTCACTTAAGTGGAAAACAATGTTTTAGCTTTAAATATACTTCAAGGTAAACCTGTGGCATGCGGTCTCTCGTTACACATATCTGAATAATTTCTCCATCTAGAAAACAGAAATGAGTGGCTTAAGAGCCACATTAGCCTTCTGGAATCCTCTAAACTTTACCTATCAATATTATATACTCAAAGGCTTTGGGTTCTGATTGTATTATAAATAAGCTGGTTTACTAACGTACGGTATATGATATGACGGTGTAAGTCAAAGGTTGGTACCTATTCTATTAAGATATAAAGCCAACGGGGTTTCTTTTTGGATACAGCCACTGGAACGGTAGTTCTTTTTGGATTTTTTAAAATACCTTTTCAAAGTTCGGAAAAACTTGGAACATGCGTACTGGTATTGCATATACTGGTCTTCCAACATTAAGGTGGTGATTGAAGCTCCCAATTGGATTTGCTCTTTTTATCAGAATAGAAGTGAATAATTACCCCATGGGACCAAGACCTTATGGAGAGCAGTAAAATAGTCTCTAAAATATGTTACAAATATTACACATTACATTACTTATGATAAAGTTACCCTGATATTACAGATTTACAGATATTTTCATTTTAATGAATTAAGCCAAAAATACTTAAGTCTGTAAACATCCAGCACATTCTTTCAGTTAAGCTAGTTTTAAAGTAATCCTCGGGGATCCTAGTGCTGAAACTCTAGAGGTCCCAAAAGAAACTTTAGCTTGTTGTATTTTGTTTTCAATATTCAAACGGTACATGAGAAAATTTTGTTCGTTGAACTGGCCAATCTTAAAGGAAATGTACTAGAGTAGACTTGTTTTCAAGGTATATTTGTACCACTTGGGAAAAAGTAAAGCCAAGGAAAATAAAAAAAAATAAAACAAATATTTGAGACAAGTATAGTAATAAAAAAGGAATGAAAAATGTTATATATTTAATTATCCAAGGCTTCACCCATCTGGAATTCCACCTCACTTTTATCTTTCCTAGTTTTTAAATGACATCTTACAACTCAACTTTCACTATGCATGGAACATTGAGGTCTAATTGCCTGCATAAAAAAGCGTTTGTATCAGAACTGCTTCCCTCCTCATACAAGTTAAATGGAATGCAAGAGGAGCTAAAGGGTCTGTGTTAACTGCCTTTGGGTTTCGGTGGTGATAAATTGACATAATTCAGAGATCAATATGGATTCACTGACAGGTGCCTTTGACCTGCTTCAAATGGGCTTGCATTCCTTTAGATTTGTATGGGAATACAAAACCCATAGGGGAAGTCACATGAAGTTCAAAATAAGGGCAAATACAGGTGAAGAGAACCTGTTAATAAACTATAAATGATCTAAGAAGCTGATCTCAAACTAATTTAGAAAGCAAGCGCAATGAGACTCTAAGCAAGCTGCATTGGCCAAATACATTTGCCAATTAACAAAAATCTAAAGTCCATTGACAAAGATTCCATTGGGCCTTTTCGTTGCTTTTTTCTTTCTTTTCTATTTTTTGATTATACTGAGACAAATACTAAGTAAGGATGAATCTAACATTTTAGGTTTCAACCAGAACCAAAAAAATGTTCCACTTACCACAATGATGCTTTCATGCTCCTGAGTGGTTAGATTACTATTCTGTAGTAAAAAAAACAGAGATAAAAAAAGTTGAAAGAAACAGAACTCACATAATGAAGTTGAAAGTATGTCACAAGCCATATACAAACGTCCATTGTATGGTTACCAAAAAGTTCAACAACTTAGGATAGCATTTTGAAAGTATTGCAACATTGCTATATAATATAAATAATATATAATATAATTACATATTATTTGTATGGACAAACACTAAACTACATCCTAATAATCAACAGAAAAAGAACTTATTACAAAGTAAGTACATAAAAAATATATATTTTTGAAAATTTGTGACAAAATATTAAACATTGGGCCTGATTTATATTTAAAGCTATCCAAGGCTAGAGAAATTACATTTTCATCAGCGATCCAGCTGATGAAGCTGATGAAGCTTTCATCAGCGATTTGATCCAG
>NW_027317082.1:0-31000 GCF_032062135.1 Pyxicephalus adspersus
GATGTTTGCGTCACTGTTAGCTGGATGCCAAAGACTAATTATAGTAGCTTGTCTGAAGAGCGACTTGGGGACTCCAGCAAGGAAAGAACTAAGCCAAGATGACTACATTAATTTCCTAACATTCAGTTATCATAAGCCTATGTCAACGGTGCATTCTGTGTTACTACATCATCTCATATCCACAATATAATCTTCTACAATAAATGCCATATGGTTCTGACTAACCATCTCAGGTTGAGTCATAAATCTTCTTTTTGTTCTGCCATGTTTGAATCCTTTATATTACACCAATCAATAATAATTTACTGATGTTGACCAGGACAGGACTAAGCACAGCTTTAGGAGCAGATCATTAGAACCTAGATTTAGGGCTACAAAGCATTATTATGTGGGTAACTATGCATTACTTATCTCCAGGTCCCTGCTTCATGGTCGGAAACCCTATGACGTACTTAAACAGTAACTTCAATTTTGAAAAGTACTGTTTGTTCCCTGTATATAATATTCTTCAACACATAATCACATATTTAAAGAAGTCCAGACCCATCTTTCTCAAACTGATTGCCAAGAGGGCTGATCTGTCTTCAATATGAACACCCAGGGTTGCCATCATGGGGGACAAGATGTACTTCTGTACTGGATCCCAATCAAAAGAGCTTGATTTTTGCAATGCTGGACCTTTAACCATGGATGTTTACCTAGTAGGGGCCCAGAAATTTCTGATGGTGGCCCTGTGACCACCTGCTTGGTCTCAGTGTTGCAATAAAAAAAAAACAGAGTAGAAAATATCTACATACATGTACATGTACAGGAATACAATTTCTGGAGTATTTTATGAGCACATACAGTATTCCGCCTGCTATTTTTCTATCCCTTCAATTTTCCAAAGTGCAATCAAGCTTTGTTTACTTTTTTTGGATTAAATGGTTATTTTATTATTGTTAAATTGGCTTTTAAATGTAGGCAGTCTTCGAATGCCATTTACCATCCTGCCTACCCAAGCAAAGCCAAAACCTCCCGTGTTGGAAAGTTCTTTTAAAGCTGAATTAAAGCAGCTCTGTAAATAACAACAGATACAAATTGATGAAAAATGTATAGAAATTTACATTTTTTACACTGTGTAATATCTTCAAGTTGACTTGGTGTACACCTCTTCCAGTCTATTGTATGACAAACTTCAATGAGCCGGGGGAAGAAGCAAAAAGAGGCAATAGGTGTATGGTGCACAAATCAGGCTGAGCTAATTTTTGTGCTGTTCTTTCTTTTACTATTCTGTCACAGGACTGGGAAGGAGACCTCCAAATGAAAGTAAAAGATCAAAAAATTTCCCATGATGTACTCAACACTTTCAATAACCCATCCAAGATCAGATGATTCGCATGAAGTCCAACACTTCCAAAAACTCATCTAGGATCAGTTTATCCTCATGTCTCTTCCAACACTTTCAATAACCCAACCAAGATCGGCTTATCCTCATGAAGTATCCAACACTTCCAATACCCAATCCAAGGTCAGTTTATTGCCATGACGCGTCCAACACTTCCAAAAACTCATCTAGGATCAGTTTATTCCTATGTCTCTTCCAACACTTTCAATAACCCAACCAAGATCGGCTTATCCTCATGAAGTATCCAGCACTTCCAATAATCCATCCAAATGTCAGTTGATTCCCATGGCAGAACTCTTTAAATCTCATGAGAGAATACTCCACTGGGTATTTGTATTTCACCTCTGTGTTTACCTGGAATTCAGCTTTAAAACAGCACTGAGCAACATTACATTAAAAAAAACCTCCTGATGTGAATTTTGGATAATAATTCCAATTTAAATGACACAAACTAGTAACGCTATTTCCTAAACAGTGATTTAAGGCGCCGCACTCTTTATGAGATAACTTACTGATGTGTCTGCAGCTTTCAATTCATCATTCAAAAACCAAAACTGAAGGAAGATTTCCCTAAGCGATAATAATATATTGGCAATATCTTACAGAGGATTATTGTCAACATAAAGCAGGAGAAAGTCTGCGAGAATCGGGAGAGGGAAATTACTTTTTTTGCCGGAAAGCCACGGCCTTCGTTCCGTGGGGATGTTGTATGATGGAGTGCAGTTAAATAACCATCTCCTCAGCAGAATTTATCACCGTTTCAAACAAATATCTGTATTTATATCTCATAAATACTGAAAGAGTGTCGGACGGTTGCTGCAGGTGTTGCGCGAGAGCGAAGACTTCACGGCGGGATAATAACCTTTTTACACGTTGGCGTTGATATTCACAAATCATCGCGGAGCCTCTGCTGTGCTTTTGCTGAATGTGGAAAAGAAGATGCAATCATTATTCTGACTGTCATCACTCTTCTCTGTCTGAGCCCTAGCTGGCTTCATGTACTGAATTGTACATTCCTACAGAACAGAATAACTTTCCCATCATTATGGCTGTGTCTGATTCACCCTATGGACTGCTCATTGAACACCTATAAAGCCCGGCTGAACTTTCACTTTATTCATTTAATAACATTTTGGATATTTTACAACAACAGAAATGAAAGTCTAAGGGCTCACTACACTGCAGAGCAGTGTGATCTAAAGCGCAGCATATGTGATATGGTGTGTTGGGCTACCAATCCAAGTGAATGGGCTGCAAAGACAATGGGGCTGATTTACTATGAAATTCAGGCAATTCACTTACAAAGGTGAATTATAATTCAGGAGGAACAGGAGATAATTTGGTTAGTTTGGTGAGAGTGAATGCTGTGAAAATTTGTTTGCAATAAATACCCTATCACATCACAAGTAAAAAAAAAATCAGGATTTCCCTTGCACAGGATTAGATGGTTGAAGTCATTAAAGCTAGATCTCATTTACTCAGATAAGTGAAATATTCTTTACTAGGAGATGATTCACTTTACTTATCTAAATCAGCCCCAGTGCATGACAATGCAGCACACAACCATAGTCACAATGCAACTTTCCCAGCATTTGGAGATCGGGAAAATATCAAAGTATGTAGGCAATTGACAAACCCGTCACACCCCTATATTGCAGATTTTACTTTTATGAAGAGGGACAGTCCCCCCAAATCAAGGAGAGTTGGGGGTTGTTACCACTGCACCCAGAGATTGTCCAGCAGTTTTCAGCATCCTCAGTTTCCCTTTAGCTGTGTGAAGATTTGCCTTTTCTAGCATCCCCTGCACTTACCCTGTGACTGTGCACAGCTGAAGAGGATTACAGAGTGTGCAGCAGCCAATGGGCAGAGTAGTTCCTGGTTCCAACCTTGTCTTACTATTGGCTGCTAGCCTTATTTTTACCTTCCTGATTCCAGACTCCGGTTTCTTGATCCTCAGGCTTGTTACCTGAGACTTACTCTGCCACATCGTGCCTTTGACTACGCTTTTCTGCTGCTTGCTGTGACCCTGCCTCTCATTGTCATCCCGCTAAATTCCTGTTTTTGGCTGTCCTTACACCAAAGCCCTCTGTTCCGCCCGCCCCTGGTGGGAAGAGCCTGGGGGCCGCGATCTGGTGTGCTACCCACAGAAAGTAGTCCAGTGGCCACTATGGGTCACCGGCTCATCATCCGTTGCAGGGTGCTCTAGTGAAGACCAGGAGAAACTTAGACTCCACGCCACAGGTAACCCTTCATTACCTGCCGGGGGGTATAGCCCTAACGGCGTATGAAGACAGACAACCCTTCCAAATCTTTTGGGAGGTGTGAAGAGGCAGAGTCCCTCATTATAACGTATGAAAAGTTATATTACCTCAAAAACAGGGGCAGTTGCGGGAAGGTATGAAGAGGGGCAGTCTAAAGGTATGAAGAGTAACATTTCCTCCAAATAAGAGACAGTTGGGAGGAATGAAGAGGAACAGTCCTTTCAAACCAAGAACAATTGAGAGGTACAATCCTTCCAAATCAGAGGCAGGAGGTATGAAAAGGGACAGTTCCCCCAAATTGGGAACAGTTGGAGGTATTAGGAGAGAAAGCACCTCCAAATCAGGGAGATTTGGGAGGCGCGGGAATAGGCAATTATGTTTTCTTTACAAAATAGCCACATCTTCAGTAAAAAAAAAATCTAATACCTAAATACTTTAAATTTGAGTATTAGGTGGGAGCCCATAGGTCACAGCATTCAGAAAAAGGTTGGCTGGGTAAACTTTGGTTTGATATCAATAGGCTCCATGTGGATGTACTTGGCAAACTTCAAAAAATATTCACCCAACCAGGAAAAAAATAAACCACCTGGCCACTTCACCCATCTATAACCAAGATGTGGGTACAGCAATCAAGCTCCACCTTATACTAAAACAATTTTTGGGCCCTTGTTGAAATAAATCCCCCCCCCCCCTTTTAAAAATGTTCCATGGGAGAATATTTTCTAATGCCATTGAGCCTGACTGATCACACAAAGAGAATTTTATGGACCTGAATAATGGAGGCTCTGCAATCATTTTTAGCAGCAAAGCATTAGCATGTAAAAGTGGGATTTTGTTTAATTAAGCCGTGAAGTGTATACAATAATCATTTGCTGTACTGCATTTATTTGTGATTTCCTTATTAACATGACAATGGCGCTGTCACTTTCCTCTCATCCCCATTTGTTTCATCTGTTATCCTAATGAAGTATTTTACATCATTTGTGGCAATTTTTAGTATTGGAATAAAGCTCTCTCTGTACACGGTGCTGGGGCCAGGTTAACGTATTCCGACATAACGCTGATTTCTCTATGCTGGTCATATGGGCATTTGGACTAACAAAGTACCACAAACAAGATTTAAAGTTGCTGGATGGGATAATTATATCCAAATACAGGAAACTATATTTTTATTTCTTTGGGTATTTCTCCCAGATCGGTAGAGTTATCTAAAAAAAAAAATGTTTCCTTGTATGGGAGATTCTTGTAATCAAGACTCCTGTAATCTCCAACCTCTTAGTAGATTTTAGCAGGCAGCCTATAGTTAGTGTGACCTCACTGGCCCTCCCACAGCTCAGCATTCTGTACAGGCTAAAGACAGCACATTAATGATATCACCAAAACTTTTCCCATCATTAGGATTTCCCATCACTTCCTGTCCCAGAAATACCACAGAAAGAGAATAAGCAGGTAGTGATCACTTTAAAATGAGGGGAGTGAGCAACAAAAAGGAGATAATTGTTAAGGTGCCCAATGGGGCAGCATTCCCATTGACTGGTGGTTCTCAGGGGTAGTCCATGATTAGGAATAGGTGACTGTGCTCAGGTATAGTTTGTACTCAACAACCACCAGCTAACAAGGACTGAACTCTCTGTACTTTAGAAACAGGTTACTGGACAGCTGCTTACTGACCTGGTGGCCAATGTTCCCCACTGACTGGTGGTGCTTGTGGTGGTTGGAGTGGCACCACCTCTAATAACCACCAGCCAATAGGAAAAATGCCCGCTGTGTATTCTAGCAACTGGCCAGGTGTCAGTGCCAGCAGCATCCCTATGGCTAGTGGTTGTCAGCAGCTTCCATTTAAAACTGAAGAGGTTTGCAAGATAAAACAACCATCAAGAAACCAATTATTACCACTGCAACCTCAAAATAATTTCTTTAAAGCACCTATAGTAATCCACAAAGTTTGCACCTCCAACCTTTCCTTGGGTTCAGGCAAACATGAATTTTATCCCTATTGATAAAACTTCATACACATCGTCATCAAAATGAATTGCCCCTAGCCAACACCAGCCAATGGGAAGGTTGCCTGCTGTGTAGCTTAACCCCCCTGGCGGTAATATTAATGAGGATTTTATAAATGAAGATGTCGGGAATCGCTGAAGGACACCTGGAAATTCCACCCTGAGTGTGGCTCGGGGTTACAGCTTTTGGTATGGAAAATCCACCCCGAGCCACACTCAGGTATACCACCAGGGATGTTAAGAACCCTAAGAATATTTGATTTATCTCATGTGGATCTCATTGGGGAAAACTTAAACGTGGGGTTGTAATGCCCTGGTCCAGTACCAGTACTCATCAGATGCCAATCCCCCAATCTAACACCGCACCCTTCACCTGAAGCAAACCCCCAGAGGAGGCTAGTTGTACCATCCCATCATACAGTTGTCCCCAGAACTTCTGTACTCAAAGGATGGCATCTGGGGAGGACTAGGAGCCCACAAACAGAGCAATATAGAAATACAGCAGATGCAAATCTAAAAAACAAAAATCAGACAGAATCAGCAAAAATAAATCCAACAGATAAACACATCGGCAGCAGGTCAGCCAAGCTTAAAGCTACAACATGCAACTGGTGAGTGAGCATAAAGGCCATAAAGTCCTAGCAGCCAATTTCAGGACAGGATAAAGCCAGGGACTAATCTGCTCCCAAAATCTCCTTCCGCTGTGCAGTCTCAGAGGGCTGGTGTGCTGGGGATGCTAAGAAGGAACATCTCAGGCTGCACGGCTAAAGGGAATTTGGAGATGGTGTGATTTTTTGGACAAAGGGCAGACAGCTAATTCCCTAAACTCTTAGCAGGTGTCCAGAGAACTTCAAAGAAAGTTTGAAGAACCTTTGACAACAAGATCCCCAGGTCATGTTTACCCATTTCTACTTACAACTATCGTGTCCATTTCATTTTCTCTATAATTCCAGGTGTCGGCTCTCTTGTAGAGAAAATTTGTTACTTATTTCTGTTCTCCGTCTGCAGCACCTCTGAACGTATAAATCACAGAATAAGCCAACTAGAACAGACACGACGATGACATAAAAACACAAAACTAACAAATAAAAATAATAATAATTTCTATTGGAGTTTACTGACAGAGTATATTAATATTGTTCTGGATGTGTATGTTTGGGGAAATTAAAGCAAATAGAATTAAAGTAAATCAAAACAGATGCCACAAGCAAGAAAGCACAATTATTTACATACTTATTAGCTGGAGCTATTTAGCAGCTTTGGAATTTATGTCTGCTTTTTACCAAGGAATGTAAGAAGAGAAGTACAGCTGGGAGAGAGTGCTTGACAATATGCACCATTAATTCCCTGGAGAAGGGAACTCCGAGCCTTTAAAGAGTGGAAACACTAAGATTGGCTAAAGGTCCACTGGATCAGAAAGTGTTCAGTTATGGTTGGACATGAGTTCTCCTTTACTTATGGTATTCATTGTGTTTGTACTCACTCCACAAGTCCATAATAAAGGTTACAGTCCAGCTTTGGATGGTAAGAAAGGGTTAAAATTTGCAGTGAACTTTATTGAAATCTAGACCATCATTAGGGCCTGTGTTGATGGAATCAGAGATAATTTAGAATCCATTGGAAGGCACATTTAACCTGCAGGTAAACTCCCTCTAACTTTCATTTGACTGGTGTCCAGCGAGTTTCTCATGGAAACTTGCCATTAAAAATGCCATGCAGCCATCACTGGAGAGAATGTAAACAAGAAGTGTCAGTAAAAAGAATGCAGCACAGACATGTAACCAAGGATTTAAAAAGTGAAAATATATAAAAGTTGAATGTGATATCAGTATCAGACTCAGAAATGTAACTCAAGGATCACCCTTCCACTGGCTACTATATTAAGGATATAAAGGAAGGTGAAGAGAGGGGTAGAGGAATTGAGCCATAATGGACAGTAAATAGACACTCTCGGAGAAGCAGAGGGCTATGATCTGCAAGGATGGTTTGCTTTGCTGTAGAATAAACACTTTTCAAGTCAACAGAAATAGTTTATAGAATTTGCCAAGAGATCAGCTTTTATTTGCTTTAATTGTTCATTGGACAAGCAACCCTTTTGTTTCCTTTTATTTTATTGGGAGCTTTATCTTTCATTTTATTTGTCGTTGACTTGAGGTCAGGAGAACTTTTTAGCTGCTGTCTCCCCATAGAATTTTTCAGCAATGCTTCCTTTAAAAAATTTGTGTCCTTCTAAAGTCAAACCAGACCCTTATCTTGGTGTGAAGCCTAGGTGGCCAGGAAAAGCAGCAAGCATGTGACTTTTCCCCTTTCCTGTACCAGTCACATGTTTTTAATATCGTAGGGGTTTCAATTTAAGGGGAAACATGAACCCCAAGCACAGCCATGGGTACATGTCCCCCATAGGGATGCCTAACTTCCCCTGCTTTTTTACCGTGGTATATCTATAGGATATGAAGAGGGACAGTCCCTCTGAATCAAGGAGAGTTAAAGGTATGAAGATGGACAGTCTCTGCAAATGAGAGAAGGTGGGAGGTATAAAAAGAGGAAGGGGAAAATTGGGAGGTATGGGAATTGGTTCCTATAGCTTGTTTTCTTACAGTAAAAAGCCTCCCCCCTGCCATAATGCTACAGAGAAGAACCCTTGTCCTTCATGAGATTGCAGTGGTCCTTCTGCAAAGGTTGGACACCTTTCCTGCTGACTTTTAGCCAAAGTGCCCCAATCAGAAGTGTGTGCTTTACTGGTTGGCAAAAGCACACCCTAGGTATGAAATCTAGGTGGCCAGAAAAGGCAAAGCAGTAAGCATGTGACCCACCCAACCCCCGCATCCTGTACTAGGCTAGATCACATGATTTTCAACATTGTGGGGATTCCCATTCAAGGGGGAATATTAATCATGTTTCCCAGGTACTGCCATTGGTACATGAACTCCAGGTACAGCCATGGGTACGTATGCCCCAGGCATGGCCATGGGTACTTCGCCCGTATGGCAGTGCCCAACTACTTCTGCCTTTTTTACAGTGGTTAACCTGTGTGCCCTAAAAGTGACCAGGCATTAATAACAGGATTAACTTCTAAATATTCATTTTTCCCCCATTTTCAATTAGTTCTGGAGCAAAATTTGGGTTTCATAGATTTAAACTAAACCTGAGAAGATTCTCTTATCTCCAGTGACAGGGTCTCTTTTCCCCTTTTTGCTGTCATTCCCGCTGTTTCTCTTCCCAGCATGACAGACACTTTAAAAGTGTTTGATTGCGCCTTCTCCTATAAATTAAGGAATCCAGGAGCTCACAAGAGCTGTTTGGGCCATCTGCTCTGGATGATTATCAGTTCAGCTAATACAGCTTGGCTTTCACTTTATTCTCAGGTTCTAATTAATTTAGAAGACACTTTCTTCCGAAGAGTTAAAGGAGTCGCCGAACACTGCTCATTAATTGAACGCCAGCAGTCGGAACATGTTGGGTGATAAGTTATTTGAGTAAGCTGGATAGAGACCAAAAGAACATTTCTATCAGTGAGACTCCTATTTGCACAACTAAGCGACATTCCTTCTGCTGACCATTCAGACGAGCCTTCCGTCTGCCAACAAACTTAAAAGTTTACGGAGAGATTTGTCAAGAGATTCAGCAGTTCTGCAACGCTAAGATAAAAACGCCCTGATTGACATGCTCAGATGTTGCCGTTATCTCTTGCAGTTTAAAGAAGAGGCTTTGTAATGTGTGTCAGGATTGTTTCTTAAAGGCAGCCAAGCAAAAAACATAAAAAAAAGATCTGTTTGATGATTTGCATTCAAGGGCGACGGTTCCCATCTCGAACAACAATTAATATCATGATAAAACTATAAATTGGAAAATAACGATGTTGTGTCTATGACATGAAAAATACCATTCATTTTATCTCAAATATTTATATTTATCATGCAATATTTATTCCCGGCCATGGTTATATCAATAGTGCCAACTTATTTAAGTTTAATCTGGGGCGAAATAACTTTCTTTTCTGGAGAAAATACTGCAACAGCTTCAGTTCAGTGCTGGACTCATGGATCAGCCAATGTGAGTTCCTGGTCAACAAATATCACACAACCAAGTGTCGGGGATCTCATACATGTAGCTAGGACTGGAGGGAGCCAGGAAAATGTTCTTCTGCTACCTAATGCTTCAAATTCCCCTTATTATTCCATGCAAAACTATTGATCTGCATCTAAACCCAAAACAAACATTTCATATTTTGCATTTTACCAATTTTTACATGTGGTGGGGTATAAAAGTCTCTTTTATTATTTTTTTATCCATGCAAAAAACCTCTGGTTCAAGAGTAACAAAGCCCATTCTATTTTTATTCATGTGTTGTACCATGGGCTGCTTGCTTTATTTTAAATTACTGGTTGTTGTGTCATTGCTTGCATCCATACACTGAATCTAAGTCTTACTTGTACTTGGGGATTTCTGGTTCATGTAGAGAAAGCTAAAAGAAGAGCCATGTGGACTTCATGGAACGCTAGGCAAAGTTCCTAATGATTGTTTTTAGTAGCCTTACCTGTGCTCATGGGAAGTTCCAGTTGCCCATTCCAACGAATAAGCGCTGGAGTGGTTTTATTGAGTGACCATTAAGTGCTCCATACCACCCCTATTCCCTCTCCATAGGGAGTTGGTGAGGTGTTGCTTGAAGAATTTGCTTGGTGCTCATGGTTGCCTATCATTAGAAAGCATATCCATTCCTCTCCTGACTGCCCTTGTAAAATAGCTCTTAAAAAAAAAGTTTTATTATGTCAATTTTATCTGTTAGCATTTGACTGAATGGGAAGTATCACTGTAGGGCCCCGTTCTAGCAACAGTACTCACCAGACACCGGTCCCCCCAGTCTAACACCACAGTCTTCACCAATAGCAAGCCCCCGCTCAGCCTCAGGAGACTGGTTGCATTTCCCTGCACTTGGTTGCCCCCAAAACTTAGTGCGCAAGGGATGGTGTCTGGGGAAGGGCTAGCAGAAGACCAGGAGCCCACAGCTAGAAGTACCAAGATTCTAACAAAGACAAGTCCAGAATACAGAGCAGAGATCATACACAGATAATCCATTGTGGTCGCAGGCAAAAAGGTCAGTCCAGGCGGTATAAACTCACTCAAGGGTCAGCAACAGTAAATCAGAAAAGGAAACTCTCCAGTACAGATTAGCCCAGCTAAATGCTACAGGCATGGATCATAGGAAGCAGAGAGGTTATAAAGCCCCAGCAGCCAATGGCAGCACAGGAGCACTAATCGGCTCCTGAAACCCCCTTCAGCTGTGCACAGCCTCAGAGTTTGTGCTGGGGATGAGGAGAAAGTATATTTCAAGTTGCACAGCTAAAGGGAAGCAGAAGATGCTGCTATTTCCTTGCTGGTGCAAGTGTCACCGATGGACAGAATAAATGGGAAAAGATACTGCAGTGGCACACAACACAAGATTGCTGGCCCCAAGAGCATCTCCTAACAGTCACTAATGGAAGATTCCAGAGGTAACTCACAATTTTGGATTTTCCCTCATTTTGGTGAAAATTATAGATTAATTAGGTAGAGAGAGTAATTAGAGAGAGAACATTTCTAAATCTATCTAAAATAAGTTCTAAACCTATTAACACTCTTTCCTAAGTAAAAAAGTTTTGACTTTTGTTCTTTAAACAGAACATTGCACTTAAAAGATCCACCTATTCTATGTCACTGCAATCTTCTTGATGATATGGTGCATTCACCTACAAAATACGTGGAAATAGTCAAATAATATACTCAATAGGCAGTCGGGAGGCAGTAGCGAGGAAGCCGTGACCCAATCAGGAACACACTTAGCATTGGCCACCTTAATGAAGTTATGATTAGTACAGCACCGCTCTGCTCTATGGAGAGGAGAGGGGGAGAATGACAGAGCGGCACCCCGCTGTGCACTCTCCCCTTTCCCATGCATTACAATCATTCGTCGTTCATCTTCTGTAGATCCGCCAGGACAATCATTCGGACGATGAACGACGCATGCTTTACACACTTTGGATTTTCGTCCGATATTGGCCCTGCACTGATTATCCGGCGAGAACCATTGGAAGTGTGTATATAGCTTTAGTCCTATTACTAAACTCGTTTTTCTTTTTTATCTTGATCTGTTGATTCTTTGTTTTACAAATGTACATATTTTCCCTTTGTTTTCAATATTATACCATTGTCCTATTGTTGTCAATGCTGTGTATATCATATTGTCTTGGTGTCTTTATGTGTCCTGCCTATGTTTGCTTTTATACATTTCATTCCCTAATAAGGTTTATGAAATAGAAACAAATAGGAGCGATTAATCTATTTCTACAGACTGTGCCTTGTTTGAGAAGCTTCATTGTATTTCTTATGGCTGTCTGCTGCTCAACCACTTCTATACACTTGAATGTGAATTCTTTCCAAATGCTTTAGCAAATAGTTGGAAGCAATTGTAGTGCAGTGAAGAATTCTGTAGAACAGAAGATGATCCTTTGCAATATGTGGAAGGGGAAATGTAACACATTCAGGAAACACTCATGAATGATCTTTCAGACTTCCTCCATACCACTCCTTAATGTATTATATTGGAAATTGAGCACCAGGAAGCTGTGAACCATGCAGTTATCAACCACCCATCTGAAATGAATAGAGGTGGAACTTTTCTAAGGTAATGGTGTTGCCATATATTGTGACATGTCAGATATATGTCCATACAGGCTTGTAATGTTACTGACAGGTCCTCTTTAAGTGAAACCAATGCCAATCCAATAAATCAAGATGCTTTTTCTCTGTACATCGACAAACCTCTGCATCCTCTCTTCTGTGTTCATGAAAAATAATCTTATGTGTTTTTGCCAATTTACCCATCAAAGATTTTCTAATTTTGTTTTTTCAGGATACAACTGTCTAGATACTTCCATCTGTTCTAAACTTAATTCATGTATTTGTGCTTCCTCCTAATTATCCTACAATAGATTTGTTTTAATCAGATTATTTCTGTAGAAAAAAAATTAAAATTCTGTCTGAAGACACATCAGTCGCTGGCGCGTCTCTCCCTGCGCTCAGTTTTAGATTGAAGACGGACAGTTTGTGTGCCAGGGAGAGGCGTATCGCTGGCTCCCAGTCTTCTATATTGGAGATTGCTTTATGAAGATTGATGATGGTGCGGACTGACAAATTGTCAACTTGTGAGGGGGACATGACTACATCATGGAGTAGAAAGTCACAGAGAATGTGATGGAAGTCTAATATACTCTCAAACTTCAAATACATAAATTGGATCCTTTCTCCAATACTGTATCTAAGAAAAGGAATAAAGAGCCACCTGAAGGGTAAATGTTAATGGGTACCCAGCACTTTCAATTGAAAATCAACCTAAAGTCATCTACCAGCTCCATCCGGCTTATCCATCATTTCCCATCTTATCGGTAAATGTTTCCAGTTAGAGCAAAATATACGATTGCTAGAGTTCGTCCAAAGATGGCGACCCTTGCACTTCCTGGAAGTGATTATACAACGGGTGTTTTTTAATTCCTCCTCCATTCCTAGTAAAATCCAGAACATTCACATATCCTGTATGCCCTTTTCTGGTTGCTGGTACCAAATCAGGGATGGACATGGAAGGTGCAAAGTGTGCTGCTGCACAAGGGCCCTGGGCCCTCCTCAGCCAATAGAGACTCCCACAAAAGCCCCAAGTCAGTTGGTGGGTTCTGTACAGGAGCCCCCTGTTGGCTAAGGCAGAGGTGGCATCAGGACCAGGATCATCACACCAATTCCAATCCTAATTGAAACAAGCTCCACTAATGTCAAAATTGGAACAGTACAGAACTGTTACAAAGATAAAAGCAATTTAGCAAAAACAATGCGAAGCCTGATGGAGGAGGAGGTTGCACATCAAAGCTACAAGATTGTAGAGACTTCTGTGGCACCGGAGCAGGGCAATACGCAGAAATAAAAACAATGGATGTATCAATACATAGACGTACATAAGCCAATAACTCCAAACTATTCCCCTACATTCAGTATATAACAAAAAATTACACAATTGATTATTACTCACTTCAATCAGATCCAAAGGTTGTTGTGTATTATTTTCATCAGGAGTTCCTAGTTTAGGAAACACAGACATGGCTGATTCTTCAGTGCCCATTCATCTCTGGATAACCAACCTTTTATGATAAACTGGATGAACCAGTTAATAATTTAACTTTCATATCAATAAATAGGGTCAAAGACTGACTAAACTTCCTGGTTGCAGATCATTTTCCTACTATTACTATTTATTAAAAAAACACCAAAATGGCCAGAGTTACACAAAGGTTTGGCATGTATGTTGGATTTCACATGCTGTGTTATCATCAAGGGACAAAAATCTGTGAGTATGGAACTGCTGTCTAGGAAAATTTAAAGGCGAAATAAACTAAAAAAAAAAAAATAACACCTAGCTTTATTTTCTGCAGATCCCTCAATCCCGCTGGAGAAGTCTTTGATCGGGTCTTGTGTCTTCCTGGAATTCTCCTTTGTCCGGGCATCGGGCGCTGTCACCAGCTTACTGATGATTAAATCATCAGCGAAAATTTTCTTGAACTTCCGATGGTTTCGCAAAATTTTGGCGAATTGATTTTACAAAAACATCGGAAGATCGAGGAAATTATAACAGGAGGATTCACAGGGGATTCACAGGATTCCCTGGGAATCCTCCTGTTTGCGATCCCCGGGACTAGAGGGTAAATGGGGACAAGTATCCCCATTCAAAACCTCTAGTGCTCCCGGATTGGCTGAGGAAAGCTTTCCTTAGCCAATCAGAGAGCTTTCCTTAGCCTCTAGTGCGGGGGATTGCACACTGAGCTCATCAATAAATGCAGCCAGTGAATTTGGAAATTTTTTTTTAATTCAAGCTCGATCTGCGAATTTACACTGGCCATTCTCGCTTACAATTTCGGTAAGCAAGAATGGCCGAATTTGCAGCAAGATCAAGTTTTAAAAACCCGCTCCCTCATCCCTAATGATTAGCAGCCAACAAAACTGACAATACCAACTTCATTGGTGAGCTGTCTACCCTATATTATCCTACCCTATATCATGATGCACCAGAATGCCTGTTGGGGTACAAAAAACATCTTCCAACCTACAACTTGGTAAGGCTTGTGGGTTCGCATTTCATTTATCAGATTTGAGGGTTTTCATCGTCAGCAAGAATTTCTGTAGAAATAAAAGTTTTCCACTTTTAGAGAGAAAAAGAAAAGACTGAAAGCTTTTTGGCCAATGGTGATTGGCAGATGAATTAATTGGAGCTATAACTATTACAATTGCTTGATGTTCTTTGGATACTTATTGCATTTCAGTGGGTTGCTGGAAACAACGTTTCTGGATATTTTGGAGACACCCCCCCCCCGCCCCCCCCACCAACCAAATCCATTTATTTAGGACATCAGGCATTTTAAAATGTTTGACAAGTTTGTCTTTTTGTTGTATTATTGGTATTCTTCACTTGTATTTGTATAGCGCCAACATATTATGCAGAACTTTACAAATTCCATAGTCATATCACTAACTGTTGCTTACAATCTAATGTCCCTACCATGGTCATATGTCATTAATGCAATCTAAGGACAATTTTGAGAGGAAACCAGTTGTCCTAATTGCATGTTGTTGGAATGTGGGAGAAAACCAAGGTGCCCAGAGGAAACCCACACAAACAAGGGGAGAACATACAAACTCCTTGCAGAAAGCATCCTGGCCAAGATTTGAACCTTGGACCTAGCACTGCAAAGCCAACCATGCTGCGCTATTAATAGTGATCTGATGGTATTGCAGCTGATCATCATCAAGTATCAGGAAAGAAATTGATATATATAGATCTCTCTCTATATATATATATATATATATATATATATATATATATATTTTGATATCTGGATATTGCCATTTTCTATTGAAGTGTATTACAGGCAAAGCGTATCTTTTCTTCCTTTTTGTTTTTCTTGATTTGACCACCTTGATTAGCAAAGCTGGAATGATGAAACTCCCATGCAAGCGCTCAGGACTTCGTCCAGTCCCAGCCGCCAAAAAGAAAGCCGGCATGTGCCAGGTAAGCCGGCAACCAAAACTGAGACGGCAGGTCATTGCAGAAGGGGCATTGCTTGCCCCTTCTGCAATGACAATTAGTTCCACTTTAACATGAGGTATATGCCTGCTGGTTGTTGTAGAGCTCCCTGCAGCTTCCAGGCCCTGTGCCCCCCACTATTCATTCCTTTTCAGAGCCCCTTTATTTAGAAAGCAACAACATAATATACATCACTGTACAAAAAATAGGGGTTGTAGATTACAAATCTTCATATTTTACAACTACAAGCAACTACACAGCAGGAGAGGACCCTGCTCAATGGAGCTTACAGTCTAAGACAGTAGTCGCCAACCTTTCGGATCTCTTGGAACACTAAGTTCAAAATTTTAAATTCCTATTGAGCTATATTATGAGATTCTAGTTCCTCAGAAAGCTGAATGTTCTTGGATTAAAATAAACCACTCTGAGAGTCAGTTCTTATATGAGAACTTCAAGTATGATATAGTTTAAAAAAGTAATCTTTATAAACGTTTTGCATGTTACCACACCTCTAATGGCTTGGGGTTATTCCATCATGCAAAATGCCATACAAAATAGCCGTAGTGCCATCCATCATGGCCACACTTCTGTCGAAGTGAACTGGATGTTTGCGTCACTGTTAGCTGGATGCCAAAGACTAATTATAGTAGCTTGTCTGAAGAGCGACTTGGGGACTCCAGCAAGGAAAGAACTAAGCCAAGATGACTACATTAATTTCCTAACATTCAGTTATCATAAGCCTATGTCAACGGTGCATTCTGTGTTACTACATCATCTCATATCCACAATATAATCTTCTACAATAAATGCCATATGGTTCTGATTAACCATCTCAGGTTGAGTCATAAATCTTCTTTTTGTTCTGCCATGTTTGAATCCTTTATATTACACCAATCAATAATAATTTACTGATGTTGACCAGGACAGGACTAAGCACAGCTTTAGGAGCAGATCATTAGAACCTAGATTTAGGGCTACAAAGCATTATTATGTGGGTAACTATGCATTACTTATCTCCAGGTCCCTGCTTCATGGTCGGATACCCTATGACGTACTTAAACAGTAACTTCAATTTTGAAAAGTACTGTTTGTTCCCTGTATATAATATTCTTCAACACATAATCACATATTTAAAGAAGTCCAGACCCATCTTTCTCAAACTGATTGCCAAGAGGGCTGATCTGTCTTCAATATGAACACCCAGGGTTGCCATCATGGGGGACAAGATGTACTTCTGTACTGGATCCCAATCAAAAGAGCTTGATTTTTGCAATGCTGGACCTTTAACCATGGATGTTTACCTAGTAGGGGCCCAGAAATTTCTGATGGTGGCCCTGTGACCACCTGCTTGGTCTCAGTGTTGCAATAAAAAAAAAACAGAGTAGAAAATATCTACATACATGTACATGTACAGGAATACAATTTCTGGAGTATTTTATGAGCACATACAGTATTCCGCCTGCTATTTTTCTATCCCTTCAATTTTCCAAAGTGCAATCAAGCTTTGTTTACTTTTTTTGGATTAAATGGTTATTTTATTATTGTTAAATTGGCTTTTAAATGTAGGCAGTCTTCGAATGCCATTTACCATCCTGCCTACCCAAGCAAAGCCAAAACCTCCCGTGTTGGAAAGTTCTTTTAAAGCTGAATTAAAGCAGCTCTGTAAATAACAACAGATACAAATTGATGAAAAATGTATAGAAATTTACATTTTTTACACTGTGTAATATCTTCAAGTTGACTTGGTGTACACCTCTTCCAGTCTATTGTATGACAAACTTCAATGAGCCGGGGGAAGAAGCAAAAAGAGGCAATAGGTGTATGGTGCACAAATCAGTCTGAGCTAATTTTTGTGCTGTTCTTTCTTTTACTATTCTGTCACAGGACTGGGAAGGAGACCTCCAAATGAAAGTAAAAGATCAAAAAATTTCCCATGATGTACTCAACACTTTCAATAACCCATCCAAGATCAGATGATTCGCATGAAGTCCAACACTTCCAAAAACTCATCTAGGATCAGTTTATCCTCATGTCTCTTCCAACACTTTCAATAACCCAACCAAGATCGGCTTATCCTCATGAAGTATCCAACACTTCCAATACCCAATCCAAGGTCAGTTTATTGCCATGACGCGTCCAACACTTCCAAAAACTCATCTAGGATCAGTTTATTCCTATGTCTCTTCCAACACTTTCAATAACCCAACCAAGATCGGCTTATCCTCATGAAGTATCCAGCACTTCCAATAATCCATCCAAATGTCAGTTGATTCCCATGGCAGAACTCTTTAAATCTCATGAGAGAATACTCCACTGGGTATTTGTATTTCACCTCTGTGTTTACCTGGAATTCAGCTTTAAAACAGCACTGAGCAACATTACATTAAAAAAAACCTCCTGATGTGAATTTTGGATAATAATTCCAATTTAAATGACACAAACTAGTAACGCTATTTCCTAAACAGTGATTTAAGGCGCCGCACTCTTTATGAGATAACTTACTGATGTGTCTGCAGCTTTCAATTCATCATTCAAAAACCAAAACTGAAGGAAGATTTCCCTAAGCGATAATAATGTATTGGCAATATCTTACAGAGGATTATTGTCAACATAAAGCAGGAGAAAGTCTGCGAGAATCGGGAGAGGGAAATTACTTTTTTTGCCGGAAAGCCACGGCCTTCGTTCCGTGGGGATGTTGTATGATGGAGTGCAGTTAAATAACCATCTCCTCAGCAGAATTTATCACCGTTTCAAACAAATATCTGTATTTATATCTCATAAATACTGAAAGAGTGTCGGACGGTTGCTGCAGGTGTTGCGCGAGAGCGAAGACTTCACGGCGGGATAATAACCTTTTTACACGTTGGCGTTGATATTCACAAATCATCGCGGAGCCTCTGCTGTGCTTTTGCTGAATGTGGAAAAGAAGATGCAATCATTATTCTGACTGTCATCACTCTTCTCTGTCTGAGCCCTAGCTGGCTTCATGTACTGAATTGTACATTCCTACAGAACAGAATAACTTTCCCATCATTATGGCTGTGTCTGATTCACCCTATGGACTGCTCATTGAACACCTATAAAGCCCGGCTGAACTTTCACTTTATTCATTTAATAACATTTTGGATATTTTACAACAACAGAAATGAAAGTCTAAGGGCTCACTACACTGCAGAGCAGTGTGATCTAAAGCGCAGCATATGTGATATGGTGTGTTGGGCTACCAATCCAAGTGAATGGGCTGCAAAGACAATGGGGCTGATTTACTATGAAATTCAGGCAATTCACTTACAAAGGTGAATTATAATTCAGGAGGAACAGGAGATAATTTGGTTAGTTTGGTGAGAGTGAATGCTGTGAAAATTTGTTTGCAATAAATACCCTATCACATCACAAGTAAAAAAAAAATCAGGATTTCCCTTGCACAGGATTAGATGGTTGAAGTCATTAAAGCTAGATCTCATTTACTCAGATAAGTGAAATATTCTTTACTAGGAGATGATTCACTTTACTTATCTAAATCAGCCCCAGTGCATGACAATGCAGCACACAACCATAGTCACAATGCAACTTTCCCAGCATTTGGAGATCGGGAAAATATCAAAGTATGTAGGCAATTGACAAACCCGTCACACCCCTATATTGCAGATTTTACTTTTATGAAGAGGGACAGTCCCCCCAAATCAAGGAGAGTTGGGGGTTGTTACCACTGCACCCAGAGATTGTCCAGCAGTTTTCAGCATCCTCAGTTTCCCTTTAGCTGTGTGAAGATTTGCCTTTTCTAGCATCCCCTGCACTTACCCTGTGACTGTGCACAGCTGAAGAGGATTACAGAGTGTGCAGCAGCCAATGGGCAGAGTAGTTCCTGGTTCCAACCTTGTCTTACTATTGGCTGCTAGCCTTATTTTTACCTTCCTGATTCCAGACTCCGGTTTCTTGATCCTCAGGCTTGTTACCTGAGACTTACTCTGCCACATCGTGCCTTTGACTACGCTTTTCTGCTGCTTGCTGTGACCCTGCCTCTCATTGTCATCCCGCTAAATTCCTGTTTTTGGCTGTCCTTACACCAAAGCCCTCTGTTCCGCCCGCCCCTGGTGGGAAGAGCCTGGGGGCCGCGATCTGGTGTGCTACCCACAGAAAGTAGTCCAGTGGCCACTATGGGTCACCGGCTCATCATCCGTTGCAGGGTGCTCTAGTGAAGACCAGGAGAAACTTAGACTCCACGCCACAGGTAACCCTTCATTACCTGCCGGGGGGTATAGCCCTAACGGCGTATGAAGACAGACAACCCTTCCAAATCTTTTGGGAGGTGTGAAGAGGCAGAGTCCCTCATTATAACGTATGAAAAGTTATATTACCTCAAAAACAGGGGCAGTTGCGGGAAGGTATGAAGAGGGGCAGTCTAAAGGTATGAAGAGTAACATTTCCTCCAAATAAGAGACAGTTGGGAGGAATGAAGAGGAACAGTCCTTTCAAACCAAGAACAATTGAGAGGTACAATCCTTCCAAATCAGAGGCAGGAGGTATGAAAAGGGACAGTTCCCCCAAATTGGGAACAGTTGGAGGTATTAGGAGAGAAAGCACCTCCAAATCAGGGAGATTTGGGAGGCGCGGGAATAGGCAATTATGTTTTCTTTACAAAATAGCCACATCTTCAGTAAAAAAAAAATCTAATACCTAAATACTTTAAATTTGAGTATTAGGTGGGAGCCCATAGGTCACAGCATTCAGAAAAAGGTTGGCTGGGTAAACTTTGGTTTGATATCAATAGGCTCCATGTGGATGTACTTGGCAAACTTCAAAAAATATTCACCCAACCAGGAAAAAAATAAACCACCTGGCCACTTCACCCATCTATAACCAAGATGTGGGTACAGCAATCAAGCTCCACCTTATACTAAAACAATTTTTGGGCCCTTGTTGAAATAAATCCCCCCCCCCCCTTTTAAAAATGTTCCATGGGAGAATATTTTCTAATGCCATTGAGCCTGACTGATCACACAAAGAGAATTTTATGGACCTGAATAATGGAGGCTCTGCAATCATTTTTAGCAGCAAAGCATTAGCATGTAAAAGTGGGATTTTGTTTAATTAAGCCGTGAAGTGTTATACAATAATCATTTGCTGTACTGCATTTATTTGTGATTTCCTTATTAACATGACAATGGCGCTGTCACTTTCCTCTCATCCCCATTTGTTTCATCTGTTATCCTAATGAAGTATTTTACATCATTTGTGGCAATTTTTAGTATTGGAATAAAGCTCTCTCTGTACACGGTGCTGGGGCCAGGTTAACGTATTCCGACATAACGCTGATTTCTCTATGCTGGTCATATGGGCATTTGGACTAACAAAGTACCACAAACAAGATTTAAAGTTGCTGGATGGGATAATTATATCCAAATACAGGAAACTATATTTTTATTTCTTTGGGTATTTCTCCCAGATCGGTAGAGTTATCTAAAAAAAAAAATGTTTCCTTGTATGGGAGATTCTTGTAATCAAGACTCCTGTAATCTCCAACCTCTTAGTAGATTTTAGCAGGCAGCCTATAGTTAGTGTGACCTCACTGGCCCTCCCACAGCTCAGCATTCTGTACAGGCTAAAGACAGCACATTAATGATATCACCAAAACTTTTCCCATCATTAGGATTTCCCATCACTTCCTGTCCCAGAAATACCACAGAAAGAGAAGAAGCAGGTAGTGATCACTTTAAAATGAGGGGAGTGAGCAACAAAAAGGAGATAATTGTTAAGGTGCCCAATGGGGCAGCATTCCCATTGACTGGTGGTTCTCAGGGGTAGTCCATGATTAGGAATAGGTGACTGTGCTCAGGTATAGTTTGTACTCAACAACCACCAGCTAACAAGGACTGAACTCTCTGTACTTTAGAAACAGGTTACTGGGCAGTTGCTTAATGACCTGGTGGCCAATGTTCCCCACTGACTGGTGGTGCTTGTGGTGGTTGGAGTGGCACCACCTCTAATAACCACCAGCCAATAGGAAAAATGCCCGCTGTGTATTCTAGCAACTGGCCAGGTGTCAGTGCCAGCAGCATCCCTATGGCTAGTGGTTGTCAGCAGCTTACATTTAAAACTGAAGAGGTTTGCAAGATAAAACAACCATCAAGAAACCAATTATTACCACTGCAACCTCAAAATAATTTCTTTAAAGCACCTATAGTAATCCACAAAGTTTGCACCTCCAACCTTTCCTTGGGTTCAGGCAAACATGAATTTTATCCCTATTGATAAAACTTCATACACATCGTCATCAAAATGAATTGCCCCTAGCCAACACCAGCCAATGGGAAGGTTGCCTGCTGTGTAGCTTAACCCCCCTGGCGGTAATATTAATGAGGATTTTATAAATGAAGATGTCGGGAATCGCTGAAGGACACCTGGAAATTCCACCCTGAGTGTGGCTCGGGGTTACAGCTTTTGGTATGGAAAATCCACCCTGAGCCACACTCAGGTATACCACCAGGGATGTTAAGAACCCTAAGAATATTTGATTTATCTCATGTGGATCTCATTGGGGAAAACTTAAACGTGGGGTTGTAATGCCCTGGTCCAGTACCAGTACTCATCAGATGCCAATCCCCCAATCTAACACCGCACCCTTCACCTGAAGCAAACCCCCAGAGGAGGCTAGTTGTACCATCCCATCATACAGTTGTCCCCAGAACTTCTGTACTCAAAGGATGGCATCTGGGGAGGACTAGGAGCCCACAAACAGAGCAATATAGAAATACAGCAGATGCAAATCTAAAAAACAAAAATCAGACAGAATCAGCAAAAATAAATCCAACAGATAAACACATCGGCAGCAGGTCAGCCAAGCTTAAAGCTACAACATGCAACTGGTGAGTGAGCATAAAGGCCATAAAGTCCTAGCAGCCAATTTCAGGACAGGATGAAGCCAGGGACTAATCTGCTCCCAAAATCTCCTTCCGCTGTGCAGTCTCAGAGGGCTGGTGTGCTGGGGATGCTAAGAAGGAACATCTCAGGCTGCACGGCTAAAGGGAATTTGGAGATGGTGTGATTTTTTGGACAAAGGGCAGACAGCTAATTCCCTAAACTCTTAGCAGGTGTCCAGAGAACTTCAAAGAAAGTTTGACGAACCTTTGACAACAAGATCCCCAGCTCATGTTTACCCATTTCTACTTACAACTATCGTGTCCATTTCATTTTCTCTATAATTCCAGGTGTCGGCTCTCTTGTAGAGAAAATTTGTTACTTATTTCTGTTCTCCGTCTGCAGCACCTCTGAAGGTATAAATCACAGAATAAGCCAACTAGAACAGACACGACGATGACATAAAAACACAAAACTAACAAATAAAAATAATAATAATTTCTATTGGAGTTTACTGACAGAGTATATTAATATTGTTCTGGATGTGTATGTTTGGGGAAATTAAAGCAAATAGAATTAAAGTAAATCAAAACAGATGCCACAAGCAAGAAAGCACAATTATTTACATACTTATTAGCTGGAGCTATTTAGCAGCTTTGGAATTTATGTCTGCTTTTTACCAAGGAATGTAAGAAGAGAAGTACAGCTGGGAGAGAGTGCTTGACAATATGCACTATTAATTCCCTGGAGAAGGGAACTCCCAGCCTTTAAAGAGTGGAAACACTAAGATTGGCTAAAGGTCCACTGGCTCAGAAAGTGTTCAGTTATGGTTGGACATGAGTTCTCCTTTACTTATGGTATTCATTGTGTTTGTACTCACTCCACAAGTCCATAATAAAGGTTACAGTCCAGCTTTGGATGGTAAGAAAGGGTTAAAATTTGCAGTGAACTTTATTGAAATCTAGACCATCATTAGGGCCTGTGTTGATGGAATCAGAGATAATTTAGAATCCATTGGAAGGCACATTTAACGTGCAGGTAAACTCCCTCTAACTTACATTTGACTGGTGTCCAGGGAGTTTCTCATGGAAACTTGCCATTAAAAATGCCATGCAGCCATCACTGGAGAGAATGTAAACAAGAAGTGTCTGTAAAAAGAATGCAGCACAGACATGTAACCAAGGATTTAAAAAGTGAAAATATATAAAAGTTGAATGTGATATCAGTATCAGACTCAGAAATGTAACTCAAGGATCACCCTTCCACTGGCTACTATATTAAGGATATAAAGGAAGGTGAAGAGAGGGGTAGAGGAATTGAGCCATAATGGACAGTAAATAGACACTCTCGGAGAAGCAGAGGGCTATGATCTGCAAGGATGGTTTGCTTTGCTGTAGAATAAACACTTTTCAAGTCAACAGAAATAGTTTATAGAATTTGCCAAGGGATCAGCTTTTTTTTGCTTTAATTGTTCATTGGACAAGCAACCCTTTTGTTTCCTTTTATTTTATTGGGAGCTTTATCTTTCATTTTATTTGTCGTTGACTTGAGGTCAGGAGAACTTTTTAGCTGCTGTCTCCCCATAGAATTTTTCAGCAATGCTTCCTTTAAAAAATTTGTGTCCTTCTAAAGTCAAACCAGACCCTTATCTTGGTGTGAAGCCTAGGTGGCCAGGAAAAGCAGCAAGCATGTGACTTTTCCCCTTTCCTGTACCAGTCACATGTTTTTAATATCGTAGGGGTTTCAATTTAAGGGGAAACATGAACCCCAAGCACAGCCATGGGTACATGTCCCCCATAGGGATGCCTAACTTCCCCTGCTTTTTTACCGTGGTATATCTATAGGATATGAAGAGGGACAGTCCCTCTGAATCAAGGAGAGTTAAAGGTATGAAGATGGACAGTCTCTGCAAATGAGAGAAGGTGGGAGGTATAAAAAGAGGAAGGGGAAAATTGGGAGGTATGGGAATTGGTTCCTATAGCTTGTTTTCTTACAGTAAAAAGCCTCCCCCCTGCCATAATGCTACAGAGAAGAACCCTTGTCCTTCATGAGATTGCAGTGGTCCTTCTGCAAAGGTTGGACACCTTTCCTGCTGACTTTTAGCCAAAGTGCCCCAATCAGAAGTGTGTGCTTTACTGGTTGGCAAAAGCACACCCTAGGTATGAAATCTAGGTGGCCAGAAAAGGCAAAGCAGTAAGCATGTGACCCACCCAACCCCCGCATCCTGTACTAGGCTAGATCACATGATTTTCAACATTGTGGGGATTCCCATTCAAGGGGGAATATTAATCATGTTTCCCAGGTACTGCCATTGGTACATGAACTCCAGGTACAGCCATGGGTACGTATGCCCCAGGCATGGCCATGGGTACTTCGCCCGTATGGCAGTGCCCAACTACTTCTGCCTTTTTTACAGTGGTTAACCTGTGTGCCCTAAAAGTGACCAGGCATTAATAACAGGATTAACTTCTAAATATTCATTTTTCCCCCATTTTCAATTAGTTCTGGAGCAAAATTTGGGTTTCATAGATTTAAACTAAACCTGAGAAGATTCTCTTATCTCCAGTGACAGGGTCTCTTTTCCCCTTTTTGCTGTCATTCCCGCTGTTTCTCTTCCCAGCATGACAGACACTTTAAAAGTGTTTGATTGCGCCTTCTCCTATAAATTAAGGAATCCAGGAGCTCACAAGAGCTGTTTGGGCCATCTGCTCTGGATGATTATCAGTTCAGCTAATACAGCTTGGCTTTCACTTTATTCTCAGGTTCTAATTAATTTAGAAGACACTTTCTTCCGAAGAGTTAAAGGAGTCGCCGAACACTGCTCATTAATTGAACGCCAGCAGTCGGAACATGTTGGGTGATAAGTTATTTGAGTAAGCTGGATAGAGACCAAAAGAACATTTCTATCAGTGAGACTCCTATTTGCACAACTAAGCGACATTCCTTCTGCTGACCATTCAGACGAGCCTTCCGTCTGCCAACAAACTTAAAAGTTTACGGAGAGATTTGTCAAGAGATTCAGCAGTTCTGCAACGCTAAGATAAAAACGCCCTGATTGACGTGCTCAGATGTTGCCGTTATCTCTTGCAGTTTAAAGAAGAGGCTTTGTAATGTGTGTCAGGATTGTTTCTTAAAGGCAGCCAAGCAAAAAACATAAAAAAAAGATCTGTTTGATGATTTGCATTCAAGGGCGACGGTTCCCATCTCGAACAACAATTAATATCATGATAAAACTATAAATTGGAAAATAATGATGTTGTGTCTATGACATGAAAAATACCATTCATTTTATCTCAAATATTTATATTTATCATGCAATATTTATTCCCGGCCATGGTTATATCAATAGTGCCAAGTTATTTAATTTTAATCTGGGCCGAAATAACTTTCTTTTCTGGAGAAAATACTGCAACAGCTTCAGTTCAGTGCTGGACTCATGGATCAGCCAATGTGAGTTCCTGGTCAACAAATATCACACAACCAAGTGTCGGGGATCTCATACATGTAGCTAGGACTGGAGGGAGCCAGGAAAATGTTCTTCTGCTACCTAATGCTTCAAATTCCCCTTATTATTGCATGGAAAACTATTGATCTGCATCTAAACCCAAAACAAACATTTCATATTTTGCATTTTACCAATTTTTACATGTGGTGGGGTATAAAAGTCTCTTTTATTATTTTTTTATCCATGCAAAAAACCTCTGGTTCAAGAGTAACAAAGCCCATTCTATTTTTATTCATGTGTTGTACCATGGGCTGCTTGCTTTATTTTAAATTACTGGTTGTTGTGTCATTGCTTGCATCCATACACTGAATCTAAGTCTTACTTGTACTTGGGGATTTCTGGTTCATGTAGAGAAAGCTAAAAGAAGAGCCATGTGGACTTCATGGAAAGCTAGGCAAAGTTCCTAATGATTGTTTTACGTAGCCTTACCTGTGCTCATGCGAAGTTCCAGTTGCGCAGTCCAACGAATAAGCTGTGGAGTGGTTTTATTGAGTGACCATTAAGTGCTCCATACCACCCCTATTCCCTCTCCATAGGGAGTTGGTGAGGTGTTGCTTGAAGAATTTGCTTGGTGCTCATGGTTGCCTATCATTAGAAAGCATATCCATTCCTCTCCTGACTGCACTTGTAAAATAGCTCTTAAAAAAAAAGTTTTATTATGTCAATTTTATCTGTTAGCATTTGACTGAATGGCAAGTATCACTGTAGGGCCCCGTTCTAGCAACAGTACTCACCAGACACCGGTCCCCCCAGTCTAACACCACAGTCTTCACCAATAGCAAGCCCCCGCTCAGCCTCAGGAGACTGGTTGCATTTCCCTGCACTTGGTTGCCCCCAACACTTAGTGGGCAAGGGATGGTGTCTGGGGAAGGGCTAGCAGATGACCAGGAGCCCACAGCTAGAAGTTCCAAGATTGTAACAAAGACAAGTCCAGAATACAGAGCAGAGATCATACACAGATAATCCATTGTGGTCTCAGGCAAAAAGGTCAGTCCTGGCGGTATAAACTCACTCAAGGGTCAGCAACAGTAAATCAGAAAAGGAAACTCTCCAGTACAGATTAGCCCAGCTAAATGCTACAGGCATGGATCATAGGAAGCAGAGAGGTTATAAAGCCCCAGCAGCCAATGGCAGCACAGGAGCACTAATCGGCTCCTGAAACCCCCTTCAGCTGTGCACAGCCTCAGAGTTTGTGCTGGGGATGAGGAGAAAGTATATTTCAAGTTGCACAGCTAAAGGGAAGCAGAAGATGCTGCTATTTCCTTGCTGGTGCAAGTGTCACCGATGGACAGAATAAATGGGAAAAGATACTGCAGTGGCACACAACACAAGATTGCTGGCCCCAAGAGCATCTCCTAACAGTCACTAATGGAAGATTCCAGAGGTAACTCACAATTTTGGATTTTCCCTCACTTTGGTGATCAGAGCAATTAGAGAGAGAACATTTCTAAATCTATCTAAAATAAGTTCTAAACCTATTAACACTCTTTCCTAAGTAAAAAAGTTTTGACTTTTGTTCTTTAAACAGAACATTGCACTTAAAAGATCCACCTATTCTATGTCACTGCAATCTTCTTGATGATATGGTGCATTCACCTACAAAATACGTGGAAATAGTCAAATAATATACTCAATAGGCAGTCGGGAGGCAGTAGCGAGGAAGCTGTGACCCAATCAGGAACACACTTAGCATTGGCCACCTTAATGAAGTTATGATTCGTACAGCACCGCTCTGCTCTATGGAGAGGAGAGGGGGAGAATGACAGAGCGGCACCCCGCTGTGCACTCTCCCCTTTCCCATGCATTACAATCATTCGTCGTTCATCGTCTGTAGATCCGCCAGGACAGTCATTCGGACGATGAACGACGCATGCTTTACACACTTTGGATTTTCGTCCGATATCGGCCCTGCACTGATTATCCAGCGAGAACCATTGGAAGTGTGTACGTAGCTTTAGTCTTATTACTAAACTCGTTTTTCTTTTTTATCTTGATCTGTTGATTCTTTGTTTTAGAAAATGTACATATTTTCTCTTTGTTTTCAATATTATACCATTGTCCTATTGTTGTCAATGCTGTGTATATCATATTGTCTTGGTGTCTTTATGTGTCCTGCCTATGTTTGCTTTTATACATTTCATTCCCTAATAACGTTTATGAAATAGAAACAAATAGGAGCCTTTAATCTATTTCTACAGACTGTGCCTTGTTTGAGAAGCTTCATTGTATTTCTTATGGCTGTCTGCTGCTCAACCACTTCTATACACTTGAATGTGAATTCTTTCCAAATGCTTTAGCAAATAGTTGGAAGCAATTGTAGTGCAGTGAAGAATTCTGTAGAACAGAAGATGATCCTTTGCAATATGTGGAAGGGGAAATGTAACCCATTCAGGAAACACTCATGAATGATCTTTCAGACTTCCTCCATACCACTCCTTAATGTATTATATTGGAAATTGAGCACCAGGAAGCTGTGAACCATGCAGTTATCAACCACCCATCTGAAATGAATAGAGGTGGAACTTTTCTAAGGTAATGGTGTTGCCATATATTGTGACATGTCAGATATATGTCCATACAGGCTTGTAATGTTACTGACAGGTCCTCTTTAAGTGAAACCAATGCCAATCCAATAAATCAAGATGCTTTTTCTCTGTACATCGACAAACCTCTGCATCCTCTCTTCTGTGTTCATGAAAAATAATCTTATGTGTTTTTGCCAATTTACCCATCAAAGATTTTCTAATTTTGTTTTTTCAGGATACAACTGTCTAGATAATTCCATCTGTTCTAAACTTAATTCATGTATTTGTGCTTCCTCCTAATTATCCTACAATAGATTTGTTTTAATCAGATTATTTCTGTAGAAAAAAAATTAAAATTCTGTCTGAAGACACATCAGTCGCTGGCGCGTCTCTCCCTGCGCTCAGTTTTAGATTGAAGACGGACAGTTTGTGTGCCAGGGAGAGGCGTATCGCTGGCTCCCAGTCTTCTATATTGGAGATTGCTTTATGAAGATTGATGATGGTGCGGACTGACAAATTGTCAACTTGTGAGGGGGACATGACTACATCATGGAGTAGAAAGTCACAGAGAATGTGATGGAAGTCTAATATACTCTCAAACTTCAAATACATAAATTGGATCCTTTCTCCAATACTGTATCTAAGAAAAGGAATAAAGAGCCACCTGAAGGGTAAATGTTAATGGGTACCCAGCACTTTCAATTGAAAATCAACCTAAAGTCATCTACCAGCTCCATCCGGCTTATCCATCATTTCCCATCTTATCGGTAAATGTTTCCAGTTAGAGCAAAATATACGATTGCTAGAGTTCGTCCAAAGATGGCGACCCTTGCACTTCCTGGAAGTGATTATACAACGGGTGTTTTTTAATTCCTCCTCCATTCCTAGTAAAATCCAGAACATTCACATATCCTGTATGCCCTTTTCTGGTTGCTGGTACCAAATCAGGGATGGACATGGAAGGTGCAAAGTGTGCTGCTGCACAAGGGCCCTGGGCCCTCCTCAGCCAATAGAGACTCCCACAAAAGCCCCAAGTCAGTTGGTGGGTTCTGTACAGGAGCCCCCTGTTGGCTAAGGCAGAGGTGGCATCAGGACCAGGATCATCACACCAATTCCAATCCTAATTGAAACAAGCTCCACTAATGTCAAAATTGGAACAGTACAGAACTGTTACAAAGATAAAAGCAATTTAGCAAAAACAATGCGAAGCCTGATGGAGGAGGAGGTTGCACATCAAAGCTACAAGATTGTAGAGACTTCTGTGGCACCGGAGCAGGGCAATACGCAGAAATAAAAACAATGGATGTATCAATACATAGACGTACATAAGCCAATAACTCCAAACTATTCCCCTACATTAAGTATATAACAAAAAATTACACAATTGATTATTACTCACTTCAATCAGATCCAAAGGTTGTTGTGTATTATTTTCATCAGGAGTTCCTAGTTTAGGAAACACAGACATGGCTGATTCTTCAGTGCCCATTCATCTCTGGATAACCAACCTTTTATGCTAAACTGGATGAACCAGTTAATAATTTAACTTTCATATCAATAAATAGGGTCAAAGACTGACTAAACTTCCTGGTTGCAGATCATTTTCCTACTATTACTATTTATTAAAAAAACACCAAAATGGCCAGAGTTACACAAAGGTTTGGCATGTATGTTGGATTTCACATGCTGTGTTATCATCAAGGGACAAAAATCTGTGAGTATGGAACTGCTGTCTAGGAAAATTTAAAGGCGAAATAAACTAAAAAAAAAAAATAACACCTAGCTTTATTTTCTGCAGATCCCTCAATCCCGCTGGAGAAGTCTTTGATCGGGTCTTGTGTCTTCCTGGAATTCTCCTTTGTCCGGGCATCGGGCGCTGTCACCAGCTTACTGATGATTAAATCATCAGCGAAAATTTTCTTGAACTTCCGATGGTTTCGCAAAATTTTGGCGAATTGATTTTACAAAAACATCGGAAGATCGAGGAAATTATAACAGGAGGATTCACAGGGGATTCACAGGATTCCCTGGGAATCCTCCTGTTTGCGATCCCCGGGACTAGAGGGTAAATGGGGACAAGTATCCCCATTCGAAACCTCTAGTGCTCCCGGATTGGCTGAGGAAAGCTTTCCTTAGCCAATCAGAGAGCTTTCCTTAGCCTCTAGTGCGGGGGATTGGACACAGAGCTCATCAATAAATGCAGCCAGTGAATTTGGAAAATTTTTTTTCATTCAAGCTCGATCTGCGAATTTACACTGGCCATTCTCGCTTACAATTTCGGTAAGCAAGAATGGCCGAATTGGCAGCAAGATCAAGTTTTAAAAACCCGCTCCCTCATCCCTAATGATTAGCAGCAAACAAA
>NW_027317083.1:0-31000 GCF_032062135.1 Pyxicephalus adspersus
TGCCAGCATTCATATTCAGAGGGATCAGAAGACCAGCTATAGGTTGGTGGTACAACACTCTACTACTTGAGATGACTTGTAATGACTTGGTGGTGAAAAAACAGTGCAGCGGCCTGCCAATGATCTATGCATGCAAGTTCTGTTCTTGATACAGTCAATTATAAGGCTTTTTATATCTGTTATAAGCTATTTGACATATGCAATATTCCAACAAGAAGGTACATTTTTATTGGTAATAGATATAAAGGCAGACCTGAAAGATCCAACAAGGTTTCTGACTTGTTCAATTGATTGCATCCCCTACAGAACACTTATTTGGGCTGCCTGTAGGTACCACAGCCATGACATGGTTTCTCAGTAAAACAAAAAACACTTAGATGCTGCACTTATTATTTACACGTACCGGAAGAGTGTCTTAACATTTTCTGGAAGTTCAGCTCTTCCAGCGTATCCTGGGTTTAGAGTGATGAAAATTCCAACTGTGCTATTAAGCTCAACTGTTTCTCCAATAAAATGAAATCTAAGAAGTAATAAAAAAACTGATTTTTTTAGTATTTGTAAATGAAGAGTGAAATGTACATCATAAACACATTATTCCCAGTTGGCAGTTTTTTCACCTACATTAAAACAGGCAGCTTGAAAACTAATTAATGGTTTATTTTTACACAGTTAGGAGAATAAAGCTATGTACAGATATTAGATTTATGATCATCACAGTTTAAAATCTGAAATCTACACAGTTGCCCTCTGACATTAATTAGAGACCTGTCCTGATCACTAAATAACTTACAAGAATGATCGCTGCTGTTTTCAGTGCAGTGCAGTTGTTGAACCAGTGCAAGGACAACAGTTGTTAATTAATCTGTCTTAAGTCCTTGTCATTTTTTTTTGTCTGTTGAATTTCACTATTGATTATGATTTTTTTAAAGATCCAATAAATGACTTTAGAGTGGGAAAAGGATGTACATTACCTTTTTTTGTTGTGCCGTATGGCATCTTGTATTGTTTTGACTTGTACAGCAATTACAGATAACACTTCTACTGAAATTCGGTTGAATTCATCAAAGCATCCCCAAACGCCAGTCTGGCACAAGCCCATGTAGATATTTCCTAAAGACTGATGAATAAATATGTAGAGTACCAATAATGTTAACTTTTTATATATAAAAATATAAAAGCTTTTGATGTCATGGGGCAAAACCAGGCCCAATAATAATTGTTTCCTGCTCTGCTCAATGGATACCTCACTGAAACAGTTATTGCCAGTTTGAACCTTTTTATCAATTTTTTTATTGCTGGGTTTATATATAGGCAGCCTCATGGATGTGCACTGTACTAGGCACTGATGTGAAGTGGAGTTAGAGAATCTATCCATTTAAATAAGCTGCCTATCTCATGGCAGTGCATGTACTTTCTATAGATTAGTTTCAAATTGCAAGGTATGTCACACTGTCAAGGTGTGTGGCACCCTGGGTGTGTACCTGGCCCAATAATTCACCAATAATTTACAAATCATATTTTCATATTTCTTTCTGTTTGTAGCAGTTTGATAGAAGATCTTTTTATAAATGCCTAAATTGTATTTGTGAATACTTGTGCCATGCTTTGTCCCAGAAACACAATTTAGTCATTGAGGTAACGTGGTGTCTATAGTAACATTGGTTGCTTGAAATTATCACCATTACTGTAAATCAAAATCTGTAATTATACCATGTTTTACAACCTTTGGATAAATGGGACTGAAATTAGAAAATTTCTCTGGTCCATAATGGAAAAGTAGGTGAAAGAGCTTAAGGGGATATTGGTTAATGAGACATCTATGACATCTTACCACCAGCAGGGAGGCTTGGGAGATGGAAGAGGTGAGTGACTGGAATTGACCAGGTGTAATCAGCCAAGAGGTACAAAAATAGCAAAAGATTTTCCAATATCAAAGTCATATTAATGTGCACTTATCCGCCTGCATTGTTTATTCCCCCACAGTGAGATTGTCAAAATGGTAAAAATTATTGTACAATCCACTCCTATATAAAGTATACATACCTCAATACTTTAAGAATAGAAATAGTCATTACACGTGTATAATACCTTATAATCCATTTGCTCAGAACAGTTGAACACATAGACCATAATTCCCAAAGCGCGCCCAAGATCTTTGGTTGTTTCTGTCTTTCCTGTTCCAGCAGGACCTGAGAGTGCTCCGCTCATAGACAGATGTAGAGACTGAGTCAACGTTATGTAGCACCTAAAAATGTATCAGTTCATTCATTACATATTTTTGAAAGAGGTCTTATTTAGAAGAATGAATTCAGTGACTATCTACCAACAAGTGGAAGACTGAAAACCTTTGGCCTAGGGCAGGTGGTCCTTCTAGGAATGGTACAGAAATCTGTGGGCTAAAGAAAGTGTACCATGAGAAATTTTCCATGGTGCAACAGTAATTAGTGGGCATAATGAACGGTAGGTGATTTAAAGACATAGTTTATTGCAATATACCTTTTCACAACAATTTTCTTTACAATTCTTAGTATTTGGCCACAAGAGCTGAAGTCAGCTACAAGAGTGACTTCTGTATGCCCATTATGTTTTCCCAGCTGTGATTCCTACTCTTGTTGATGAATGGGGATTTATTTCCACTAAAGGCCACCAACTCACCATATCTTTTTAGGACTAGTTGAATACCCCCTGTCCTCCCCTGTTTTAGTCTTCCCTTGACTATCCTCAAATATGTGTAAAAGTTTAATTTAGGGTCCAATTTCACCTTTTTAGTAATATTGTTTACACATGTATGACATAATAAGGTCTAAATTTTCTCAAACGTCAATTTTCAATTAGATATAACTGCATTGTTACTATGAAAAACTCTGTGTTTTCCCAGCAATACAATTTAAATACATTTTCTTTTCTTGTAGCAAATAAAAATGATAAGACCCTTGCTTTTCATTAACTCTTTAACTAAAAGGTAACTATTCTATTCACACCTGTCAGTGAGAGGTGTGATCACTAGGCGAGGTGTGTTACCAAGATATTCATAGGAATATTGGAACTGAGCATCACAAATATTAACAAAACAATCCTTGGTGACTTCATCCCAGTGGTGCCGCAGTTGTGACAGCCAGGTAAAAGCCTGCCCATTGGATACCTGCAAGAATAAATACATAAAATACAATACAATTGAAATAATATATACTGTTATATACAAAGGTCCAAAACCTTAGAGTGCTTTGAAAAAGCAAATACGTCTAATAAATATAAGGTCTGATTTCTTAAAGCTCTCTAAGACTTGAGAAGATAGACTTTCATGGTGGAACCTGGGTGATTCAGCAAACCTGGCATACATTTCTTAAAAAACATTTGCTATTAGTTGGGAAATATTTTTTATCCTTGAGCAGATCTATACCAGGTTTGCTGGATCACCCATATTCTTCAAAAAAACTAAATTCTCCTCCAGTCTTGGAGAGCTTTTTTGAATCAGACCCATTGGGCATAAAATGTAGATTTTAAAATGAAATTTTCCCCTTCATTTTCCACCATTTCAAATCTATGAAATAAGAGTCAGGTGAACAACACTGCAGCAGATCCTAGACTCTCTTTCACTATATCCTGCTGAGTACCAGAATATTCCAATGTCCCATTAATCAGAGACAACTGTATTGGATTTAAACTTTTTCTTCTGGTTCTGGCCTTTTAAATGTGCCATGTTGGTACAAACTTGAATCAAAATCTACATGTGTCTGTGTAAATAATTCTCAAAACAGGCAAATTCTTAAAACCAATTATTTGGAGGCCAATATTAGCCACAAATATTATTTAGATTCCAAGTATTTTCTATACAGACTACAGTCATTGAAGAGGGATGGGTATATTATATATATCATCATCTGACATCTGACTTGAAGTTTCTTTCAGTTGCACAGATTAATATTTTTGTTCCACAGCCGCCATTGAAATGTCAGCTCTTTTCCAGTACAGTGTCACTTAGCATGGTTCAGTAGCAGATATTACCATATAATCTGGTTACTCTACAGCTCATGCAGCTCTCTTTCAGCTTGGTCCTTGTGTCATGGCAGCTAAATTCTGAAATTATGACGGCATTTACAAGCTGCCAAGAAGGCATTTGTGGACTGCCAGCTCAAAGTGTACTATACCAAACACAGATAATCCTTGATATTTCAAAATAAAGGGCAAATTTTATCTCTCATTTACATGCTGAATTCTGAATGTTTTACCACTGAAACATCAATCTTCCCCTTTTGTTAGTAGCAATGATCTGGATTATTATATTCATAGTTCTGTAAATTGAACAAAAAGTCGAACTGTATTGGAAACAACTGACAGTGATATAGACACTGACAAATTTATTTTAGTTTAATTAGAAGGTTAGTCTTGTGGTTGATGCTAAGTTTGCTGTTTAGAGCATTGTCTTCAAGAAAACAATATACTGTAATGGAGGCATGGGGAAGATGTCTTTTAAATATAAAAATTTAGGGTATTTTGGAGGGATTGGTAAACCCTTAACCTCCACCCACTCTTGTTCCAAATAACCCAATTCATTTAGCTCTATATTTGTGCTAAACACATCCAATTACCAATCATAGATAGTCCAATGCATGTTTTGATGAAGGTTTTTCTGCTACAACCAGTTGTCATTCAGAAACAGTAAACTTATAGATGCTTCCGTGTATAGGAGAACAAAAGGAATATTTAAGAGTTTTACTGGCAAGTTCTTAGACTGGGAGAGTTTTAGTTTGACTGACCTGAAGGTTTATAAGTCTTATGGTTCAGCAATAAATGTAATAATTCCTGATATTAATTTTCATAGTCACCTAAACTCACAGAAGTACAATTCTACCTGGGATATCAATATACACCTAAAGTACTATAGAACCAAACACTTCTTTCTTTCATTTAACAGCAGTTAAATTAATACGATGACAGACTTCAACATTGACGGCAACATCAGCTGAGCAAACTTTAATATTCTTTGATGAGCCTTGATTGCCATTTACAGTGGGTTTTCATATCATCCTTAAAAGGAAGGACTTTACAACTTAGAATATTTTTAGTATTTATTGTTCGATTACAATAACCCTTTGTAAAACAAAACTTTTAAAGAAATATTCAAATGTAAATCTTCCGAGACCAAAAATCCAATAAGATCCTTGTGCAATGTGATAAATTATAAAATTAATTTATGTAAGCAAATGAAGTTACTTGCTTACCTCGTCTTAAGTTAAGGAAGGTATTTATTAACTGGAATTGTTTTCCAGAACAATATCACAGAAGCAACAATGAATACAGCTGTCATGTTAGAAAGTTGCAAATTCAATTACTGGCATAATCCTTAAACATTTAGACAATCCTTTTTTTCCTGTGAAAATTTGCCTATTCTTTAAGTCATAAATATAATTGTCTAGATGTGAACGTAGCAATGTAACAAAAAAAAAATTACTCCATCAAAACATTCTGTCACTTTTACACATAGGCAGGGGCGAGCTTTTCAACAAATGAAATTATTCTTTATTTCATGCTTTTAAAAATGCATTAGGGTAATTGCTCTGCATTAAATTACCTTCTGTGCAATAAGCTTGGCTACCACATCTCTCGCATGAACATCAATTGTGCATATTGTCATGATCTTCTGACGCACCCCGGGGGTAAGTTCCCCTAACAGCATGTTTATAAGGGCATTCAGCTGAGCAATCTACAAAATAATTATATTCAGATGAGATATTAAACTCAGTAGAATAAAATCTATCATGCATAAAGTGCTAAATGCATCTGTGAAATGTATCGTGCCTTCAACAGGACATGCATTGTTGTTCCCATCAAAACAAACAACTTTTCAAAATTGTGCCATTAAATGGCGCATTTCACTTTAAGAAAAAAAAGTAATTTAAGTATGTAAATAATTATACATATTTGGGGTTTTAGATCTGAGAACTTTTTTTCTTACAACATTTAGGTCAAAGTGACTAATTTTCATCCATTTTCATATGTTAAGGTATAGAACGAAAGCTTTTAAAAATGGCCGGTGTTTAAAAGTGATGCCGAATGTGGGATAATTTGCATTCTATTGCCCATAATCCCTTGCTGTGCTATGCAAATACATATTATTTTAGTCCATTAGTTAGAATATATCAGTGAAGTGGAGCTATTGTACAATATTATGAAAGGGGTCGAAAACCCATTTCATGGTACTTTTATTACTGAAATGCCATTGGTATGACTTTTACAGTCGGTAACAAAAAAACTCCAAACTTCTGTTTTATCTATTACTGAACAATGGTGAAATCAATGAAAGTAATTCTATCAATGTAACAAGGATTGAAGAGAGAAATGTGAAAGTGTTATTGCACTTAAAAAAAGTTAGAATCAATGGTAGGATGAACCTAACCACATTTGTGCATTATCGTTCCAATTTCTTTTTAGTATATGTGCTGCCGAAGCATTATAAAATGATAAACTGATTTTTCAGAGGACCATTAATTAGCCCTTAAAATAACCACCTCCACCACCACTTTTTTTTGCCATCCCAGTGACAAGGTTTCCCTATCTGTCCTGTACACAACAGAAAGTTAGAGTAAAATTAAAGTTTGGGTGCCCTCTTATACTGTTATCATATATCATATAGAAAGATACAACTTAGACACCACAAGTTGCCTGCTATTTTATTGTATGAAGGCCTCTATGTAAACCCAGAACTCCCACTCTGGGCACATGAAAACCTTGTTTACAATACTAATGCTGGGCACTTTAGCTCCAGCACCATTATTTGACACTGAGCTGTTTTTTAGTGTAATTGTATGGGTGAGGAGCTGGAATATAGTTACAATATTAGAGAATAGTAAAGGTCTTACAGATTGTAAATAAAAAATGTTGAATAAATAGTCTTTACTTCAGAGAAAAAATGTCAACTCGAACTACAAAAATATATCATAGTGTATAATTAAAAGAAAGATAACAGAATATGAAAAAAAAATTGGAATAAGATAATTTGCAACATTGTTACCTGTTTACGGTTATAATCTTTCAGGGCATTCTCAAAGCCTTCTTCAAACCTCTTAAAGGCAATCTCCACATCAGTTGCCCACCAGATCTGACTAGCAGTTAGGGCAACTTGTGCAGAATAATCGAAAAGCCATTGGTCCCGCAGTTTATCCTCGTACCCTGCTACGGCATCCATGATTTCCTGACGTACTGTTGATTTCATGGCTTCCTCCAAAAGCCTCAACCAGCTCTCTGCCTACCACAAACCAGGAAAAGATTACAATTATTTTATGAATGTAATAAAATTTTACTTATACTTCTTTTTATCTCATATTCAGTGGGTTTCTGTAAACAGAATATTTTTGTGTTTGTGGTAAACTGGAATCTTTTTAATCATTAATGTGGATATTTTGCATACTGTTTGTGGGATATTACAATACTGAATTAATTTATCATATCATTAAAATATAAATCATATTATATAAAAAAATAACTTTATATAAATACTGGATAGCATTTTCACATTACTTACCTGGCCTTCACACACACATGGTTTGGTAAAGTAAACAAATTCTTTTTCTTTGCTGTACATCCCTATAGCAATTTTACACTCTCCATCTTCATCATCAAATCTTAGATCGGCAATGTTGTCAAACAGCTTCAGAAAGTGACGAATCACCTTTTAAAAATTGGGGAAAAATGTACTATTGTCGTTATTTGATCATAGACATAGAGAAAAAAATATGCACTAATGGTTGTTATTATGACAAGAGAGTAAAATACACTTTTAGTTAGCACATATATTTAAGTTATTATTGTAGTCTTTAGTCTGAAGAAATTGTACAAGATGTTTACAGTGATAGAAGCTTCCTCTTTCTCTTTTTGGGTATTTTGTTCCATGAAGATATTTGTAGATCATTCACTATAGGTGGGTTAGATTAGAATAAACTTACTCTGTTAAACATTTAGAAACTGAACTCCATACAACCACCAACAGTTCTGATCTCTGCACAGGCTATGCACAGCTCTATAATGATAATGCCACCTTTACTTTTACAGACTGAATATCGGGGTTTACAAATAAAGAAAGCAAAAAAATACACTTTATTAAATTCAAGATATCAATTAAAAGGGTCAACAATATTTGATAAATTTAGGGAGGAGTGTGTTTTATACCCAGCGCGTTTCACCCACAAGGGGCTTCATCAGGGGATTTGGGGATCTAGGACACAACCTTCAGCATTAGCAGATATAGTGTTAAGAATAAAAAAGGAGCCTCAGGTAATAAGTTGAGTATGCATTAGCAAGAGCTGGGAAGAGAATAACTTGCTGATACTCAAAAGGTCAAGAGGGACTAAATATACCAATGGTGCAGATTGGAGGCAATTCTTAGTTATTAATGCTAAAAAAGCACAGCTCAACTACATGATCCATGCGAGTATTAGATATGGTAAGAAAAGACCAGTCAAAAGCAGATGTTAGTGGTATTCGTGTTGGTCTCCTCTTAGTACCAGCTCTCAAGGGATAAACAAAGGTAGCCTGTCAGCAAGCAACCACACACTAATAAATTTATCAACGAGTGGGACTCTCTAAATAACAAACAACCGCTAAGTACTTGTTTTATGTATGGGAATCATGTAACCATGTTATTGTTGACCCTTTTAACCTTTAAACTGATATCTTGAATTTGTTAAAGTGTATTTTTTATATTAAATTGGTTAAGGTATTACTTTGGTGACTAAAAATTGCCTTATTTCCTCTTTTCTTCCTTTCTTGTCATGTCTGGACTGTCATGTGTGGACTATATTTGTTTATATAGTCAAGGCTCGGCACCACCCTTTCTCTATAAAGTTCAAACTATTTCCGTATATATTCTTTGGGTGCCCTACTTTGCATTTTTCCAGTATATATATGTATATATATATATATATATATATATATATATATATATATATATATATATATATATATATTTATGCAGAGACTTTTGGACAGGACAGTTCCCTATTGTGTTGAGAGATTTTAATTTTGCTGTGAAATATCCATGAAAGAGATAAAACATCCAATACCCACAATACACAATACAGAAAAAGAATAAAGTAGTCTTCCCTTGACAGATCTTTCTATTAACACCACAATATATCTCCCATTACACACTTCTCGCTTACCTGTTTAGGCTGAGTTCCCTTGGAAATGATTTCCAATAAATCATTTGAGGAAACAAAATAAAATCTGGGGAATCTTAAACGCTTTGATTCCAAGTAGTCCGCCAATGATTTTTCACATACTTTGAGTCTGCAAAAAAAAGAGAGCTATACACAAACACTGGATGCACAATGTGGAACTGCTACTGCTGTTGTCCAAATTCTAAATTGAATTAAGAATTCATCCTAAAACATTTCTTTATACAATTAGATAAAGAGTTTGGAAGAATGTTAGTCAATTAAACTTATATAGACATTAGTAAAAAAAAAACATTGCCAAATGTTCCTCTTTTGAGTTGTATAGAGGAAAAGCACAGATCATTCTTGATTACCAATTAGTAAAAATTTGTAGTTTAATTTTCTTTTTTTTACCGCAAAAGAATGACTCATAAATGTAGCACTGTAGCACCAGCAATGCAGGGGTATTATAGCCAGGGCCACCATCAGGTGGGGACAAGGGGTAATTCTGTACTGAGCCCCTATGAATGTTTTTGCAATGCTGGAACTTTTAAACATGGGGGTGAGTCTACTTTGCATGGAGCCCATACATTTCTGATGGCAGTCCTAATTTCAGTGCAATATTCAGGGTATTTTATGGGGTTAACTATCTGAAATATCACTTTGAATTGTATTCAAATTTCAAAAAAACTCATCCATATTTATCTGGCTAGATTTCATGCACTGTTTTGTGGGTTCTGGGGTATAGGAAACAGTGCAGTCAGCCACTTTGCTAAACAACAAATATGACAGCATCAAGATTTCTTTTATATTGCTACAGTGGCATCTACAGAAATGTGCTGAGACAGAAAAGCAGTAATCACACTCAATAATACTGCATTGCCAGTCAAAAAGTACAGCAAGCCTGTACAGTAAACAAATACAACTACCAAATGAGTACATAAAAATACCATAAGGGAATTAAAAAAATTTAACACTTCTTCACATTATTATTAAAATGTATTTGTATAGCACCAACATATTATGCAGTGCTGTACATTAAATAGGGGTGAAAATGACAGGCAGATACAAACAATGACAGAAGAGAAGAGGACCCTGCCCAAAAGAGCTTACAATCTAATCAAGCTGAACACATTGGTAAAAATATTTAAAAACATTAATTGTTATAAATATTTAAATCATTAGGGCAGCAAAAAGCCTTTAAACATACACTAAAAATCTTCTATATAGCAGAAAGTGACCTGAACTTTACTGGATATTAATCTGCATGAAAACCTTAACTAATTTGCCTTTAATATAAGACCAAACAGGTAATGACCCATAAATCTCAGCTCTGGGGGAAAATTGGTTATACAAGTCTCATTTGTTGCAAGATAAATTGCAATCATTTGTTGTCATTTAATTAAACAGTAACTTTTTTATGCATATATTTATCCTCATATGCACCTAAAATGAGGATATTATTCATGATTGTGGAGGGTTTCAGCTGAACTCAAACAACTCTAATGTGTATTTTCAATAAAATGTATTAAAGAGAAAAACAGCAGAAAATACTTCAGTGGTTGTGCACTGACACTAATTGTTACTGCATTTATATCAAATACAATTACTAATTTTAAAAGCAGAAAATAATTACAAAGGTAAAAATATAAATAATAAGAAGACAGCTGCATTATTAAAATATTAGAGAGTAACATTTATAAATGAATCATCCCGAACACATATTCAGCTTCGAGAAGGCAAATAAATGCAATATGTTTTGTTCCTATTAGTCATATGCTGAATTTTGCAAGAAATTAGGAAATATGAATAGAGAAGTGAATGGCATGAATACAACTCCAGACTACAGTGCAGCCTAAAGATATATTTAGGGGGCAATTTATAGTGATTGCTAGGGGTTCCTTGAGAAATGAGTAATTTGTGAATCTGTAAGGGTAACATTCTTCCCATTAACCAGAAATTATTAAGACATTCTTTTTACTGACCACCATAGCAGGGGGTTCCCTAAAGACCTGAAAGTTGTTATAAACGATTACCCCATGTTAAAAAGGCCAAGCAACACTGATCTACTGTAACAAAATTACTGTTTAACATACAAATCATATTAAAAATCAGTAATACAACTTATATTGTTATATAGTTCTACTAATTTAAGAAAAAATGAAATATTTATTTTTATCTATGAGGCAATGAAAAAATACAAACCTCTGCAGAAGAGTCTCCAACTTTGCCAGCAATCCTGGCTCATTTGTAACTTTAATTACAATGTTTGTTTTGATAATGTTCTCCATTAGATCCTAAAACAAAATAAAAATACATAAAACATATATATGCACATAAGGTACAATAAATACAGACACACTCAAGTACAAGTACAATACCTTAAAGTCTAAATCAATTCCATCAAACCTCCTGGCATCTTCCGGAAGTTGGTTCCGGATGTCTTCTGAGTTAGCAAATATACTTTGCAAGTGTGCCCAGGTTTGCTGAACATCCAGCCAGACAGAAATAACCATATCAGACACCATTAGTTTCTTCTGCCACGTGCTTACCTCCAGTGAAAAAAATTCTACATATTTGCTCATTAAAATGTTCTGCAGTTGCACCTAGAGAGATTAAAGAAATATTTAAATCATCTGTTCCCTAATAGTCCAATATCAAGATGCGTAGGTTTTCTCATCACCTGGACTACTTCTACTTAGTTCCCTCTGCCACAATATGAAAGCCCCAATGCTACTCAAGGATAACAGAACAGAGTAGTATATGAGGTATACTGGTTCCTAGGAGCTATTCCTTATGTCAGTAAGCTCTGGGCTATTCTTCACTTTATCTGCCCTTTTCACTATAGCTTTCAAAGTGTAGAGCTTTGCTATACAACTGGAGATTGCGCAGGAGCTTTCCCCCCCTGGACCTTTATCAACTTGATATGTCAACTAAACCCTTAGGTTTTCAATGTCATTCATTATTTATTATGCCAACTTATGCCTTATTTATTATATTATTTATTTATTATTATATTATATATTTAATTAACAAAAATATATTATATTATTATTATTTATTTATCTGAGAGGGCACTTAAACTACTCTAATGATGGTCCGCTAACCATTGAAGTAGCAGCACAGCACCTCACATGTATAAATGTATTTGGTAAATAGATATAAGAATCTAATGAGCTACCTAATTATAGAATCCAAAAGGCAAACTGCATAAGCTTTTGGATAGGGGCATAGAGCATTTATATTATATATTAAAGCTGTTACATTATACATTTTTTAAAAACACAAACTATTGGAGATTTCCCAGTTTAGATCATTTTTCTGACATATTTTACCTTATTACCAATATACTTTTAGTCACATTGTTTTATAAACATGAATAAGAAAGAATATTTGTAAAGTAAAATGTTTTTAAATATTTTTGTTTCTTTAGTTTGTTTTTTTAATTAGTAGTATGGCAGCCTTTAGGTCACACAGCTGCTTTAGAAATGGGCTCCCTGGTATTTCTTTGGTTTACTGTTTACCGTAAAGCATTAGCCCTTCTATTTTTGTTATTGGGAGTGATTAAACGGTGCTGCCAAAAAAAAGTCAAAAACAGACTGGGTCAGTTAACAATCAAAATGTTGATGATAGTGATAGACAAGTGATCTACTTGTTTTTTTACTTTTTAAAGAAACACATACCATCTATTGTTAACATCTTTGTGCACCAGACTTGTAGGCTTGTATCTCAAGTACTTCAAAAGGGGGGTAAAAAAAATATTCTTACCCCAAAACCTACCTCTACCTACTAGGTACAGCCAACCACTAGCCATGTAAACAGTAAGATTGTGTCACTGCAGTCTCCAAGAGATATATTTCAATTATACCTAAACATCAGTTTTGTATGGACAGGTCCTTTGAAGTCTGGAATATCGCATTAACAAAATTCTTGTATCAGTGCTGATCTGCACTTTTTTATGTATGGGAACCCGGGTAAAGTGAAATAAATTGAGGCAGCTCATTCCGGCACAAAAATACTGAACTTCCTTTGAAACCAGCAAAGTTTGGACTTTGTCAAAATCAACAAGAAGCTCCCCTACTGATGTAAACGAAACTGAAATTAGGCTTGTATTGAATTGCTGATCACAGAGGTCCATTTACTGTGTCCCGGGCCCCATGAATAGCGTGGCGTTCGAGAGAGAAATTGTGCGCTAAAAAAAGAAAACTGCAAAACAAGTGAAAAAATGCTAAATGCTTAAAAACCACACTCGTTTGTTCAAAGTAGCTATTCACAATGGGATTGATGGCTGTATTCAGCTCCAAGCCATCAGCCAAAGCAACTTTGCTCCAATTCCTGATTCTTTATTCATACCAAGCAGGAGCAGAAGCAGTTGGACATACTTAAGCAATAAGGCACCACAGGCAAGCTCTTTCCCATAAGTGTCCTGCACTTTGTGCATGTTGTCAAGCGGCACAGCTGGGGGTGAGCGCCTCCAAAAAAATTACAATATTTTTAAGTATGTTCAAGACCCAGTCACTTTTTTTTTAAAGAAAGTAAACTTTTTTTCTTTGTATACTGCTCAGAAGTGTATTTCCAAATTACCGTGGCTGAGGTTGTTTTTCATTTTATCAGCCCTCAACATGGGCTGCCTGCAATAGTCTCAAATGTGGATTGTGAGCCATGGAAAATGCAGTCTATTATTTACCTTTGGGATGAAGATTAAGACACTATTTTTGCTGGAAGGTCATGTAATGTTCCGAATTGTTTCAAGACTGGCTATAGGTTGCAAGGTTTTCCATAAACCCCCCTACTCACCCACACACTTTTTGCAATTTTTGTGTCTTTCTCTATTATAGTTTCAGACCACACAGTGTACCACCATACTATTGATCAGAAATTCTACCAGAAGATCATTTTCTGAAAACAAAAATAAGTGCAGGAAACAGCTATTGGAAATGTTCATGCCATATATTTTCCATTGCTGGCTTTCTCACAATATTGGTCTCCTTCTGCAAATATTCACAAAAAGTCAAATAGTCATTTAGAACTGTTAACTATTGCTTTACCGTGAAAGGAAAGAAAATGTAGAAATAAATGGAAGTCCTACATTCCATCACTTACTAAGCTATTGGGACAGTAAGTGGTGGTGCTTTCATAAAACTGAGATCATGGGAAAAATGAAAGTTATTTCTTTTAAGCAGGGTCAGTCCAAAGGGTGCTTCACCAGGAAGGGATGGAAAAAGGGCAGACCTTCAACCTCTACTGCTGAAGTAGTCGACAAATCATAAGGGGTGCATACTTTAGCCTTTTCCCCTTAAATACTAAAAGACCTTCTCTCTCTCTTCTGTCTGTCTAAAAGTATTTTTTATTGAATATACAGTACTAATAGCAAGTTTTGGGAAGTACTTTTAAACTTTATAAAGGAAAATATCATAAAAGGAGCAGCCACCACCAAATGGCAGCTATTAGTTTTAAAGTCAAGGAGTGTCAAACCCAAGTAACTTTTAGCATTTAACCCTATCTCAACACTCCCACGCTGGCACCCATAATGAGTCAAGGTGGCTGAGCTCATCCAGGTTTGCACCACCCATAGTAGTGCAGCATATGTGCATCTTGTAAAGCTTTGGCAGGGCTGTAGTAAATCAGGAGGGGTCAAAGACCATTCTCCTGTAGTGCTGCATATGATCTATGTCAAATTTGTGGTTTACAAACCAATTTATACTACCCCTTGAAGACACATTTATTTATTTAAAGTGCCCTCCATAATGTTTGGGGGGAAAGGCACATTTTTCTTTGATCTACCCTTCTGCTTCTCAGTGTAGGATTCTAAATCAAACAATTCAGACATGATTAAAAGTATTTTCATACATAGTTTCACCATGTACAAATTACATTTTTTTGTCTCAAACATTACAGGGGGCACTGTATGTAGTCAACTTTTGTAAATTTTATTAGGATTTGCGTAAAGAGTCTTCCTATTGATTTAAAGACCTTACCTGCTACTATCTTATTGTATTAGCAGAAAGTAGATCTATTCATTAGGAAAAACAATTACCTGATTGTCTTCAAGTGTCTCTATTAAATCTTCATCGGACTTCAGCAATGGAGTTCCAGTGGCTGAATGCTTCTCATACGAGAACTGCATGGTGCTCCAAGTATGGTTCATCTCCACAAGGACCTGGGTCAGTGAGTTTGTACATTTTCATTAGATTTTTTGTTTTATTATAATTTATTGATTCAACATGGTTACATCCTAATTTTAAAGGCATTATAATATATTGTTTGGGAATTTTTCATTTGGGACCACAATATAGCTTTTTTTTAGTTCCACACTGGTAAGCTGCTGGAGAATACAATTTGATTGGTCTCTACGGGCTTTTTATTATTCATTGTCGTTGAATACCTACAATTTAAATGTGCAGCATGTATGTCACATTTACCTCTTCCTCACTAAAGCACAGGCATCCCTCTCCTGCGCAAGCTTGCAGTTCTGAAGCTGGGCGTGCCTCTGTTTCCAAGCTTTATCAATTCCGTTCAATCCGCTGGCCAATCAAAAGATAGCCTCTTGATCAGCCGCACTGCCAAGGAATTTTGCAGCACATTTTCAGTGCTCTGAAGAGAAGTAAGCTTTTTCAAGTATTTCCTTCCTACAGATGTACTCAAAAGAGTAATAAGAATCCACTAGCTGCAGGAATTTACCAAAATCAAACTTCTTGGTGCAATAAGCATATGATGGATTATTTCTGATTGGCTGCTGGGATGAAATCTATTCCTCACTATCACTTACTGAACAAATCTACTGATCAAGGCTATATTTTTTTATTTTTAGGCAGCCAATATGACAATGCCCACTTAATTTGGAATTATATGCACTTCAGTTTGATATATGTGCTTCTCGTAATCAGCCTTTTAAGTAGTAATCTACAAATTAATCCGTGCATAACCATGTTTTATACTATGAAGCACTGTAATAACGACAATGAAAACATAAGGCGAACTGAAGTGAAAAAGGATATATTAAAAAAAAAAAAAAAAAAAAAAAAAAAAAAAAGGGAGAACGTCTAAAATCTAAGATGAAAGGTAATTTAAAATTTCACCAAACTATTAAAGAGCAATTTAGGCAATTGGCCTACAATTCTTATACTTTGCTGCTCATAAGATGAATGTGCATAGCTTTCTAGTGAAATACATTTTTTCAATATGCTTTGCCTGCTGAACACACCTAAAATACTTCAGTAAATATTTATAGTTATTAAGCACCGGACACAGCTTCATGATGCCACAGAATACACAAGGCAATTAGAAGCATGAGCCTGTCCAGAAAGGCATGGGTTGGGGTGGCTTTAGGTGAAAGATGAACAAAATGTATTCAGGTCCTGATTAAACTGTACATAACTGTATATGCTGGGAGTTGTAAAAGATTGAAGTCTAGCAGTGTCATCAGACACAAAGTATAGAATTAGAATTCTGCTACTTAGAGAGTAGTTAAAGCTAAGCTAACAGATATCCCAATTTTGTGGGCAGGGGTTTGCAGTGGTCCTTTACCACGTAGGGCAAGATTTCCTGCATTGTAATAAATGTCAGTGCCTGTAAACCATTATGGGGGCCATTTAAAATAGAGGCTGCAGGGAAGGAATCTGTAGAAGCCGGAAAATAAGTGATTTTTACTTTTCCCCTAGATCTACACGAGCATTGCTGGGTAGCCTCACTGCAAGTCTTTGTCTGGGATTCACTTTAAATCCTACCTTCAGGGATAAATATAACAAGACACAATTGAATGTAACCACTGTAAGTACAGCGCAGCAGAGCTAGAGTGTGAGAGGAAGAAGTAGTACAAAGGCCGACAATAAGGAGAAGGAAACACAGTGGCACATAGATTGGGTTATCACTCTGCTGCTTCTACTTTCAGTATCTAGTAACAAGGCTGGGGTGGCTCCAGAACCTGGGTTTAGAAGCAGTGGGCAGAACAATGCTGATGAGACTGAAAACATCTAGGGGCAGAAAATCAGATCTTACTTGTACCGAGTGGTGCTTCTGATAGGAACTAGAGTTCTAGAGGCAAATGGAGTCCTGGAATCAACTGGTATGCTGGCCAGCTTCTGAAAATACAAGTTTCCTGGCTGTCCTGATAACCCTCTTATTTATTCATTTTATAGAACGCCAACTTCGAACACATTTGCAAGAATTGAGGTCATAAATGTATGAGTGTTTCGGGTTGATGTGAAGCTCATTAGCATTCCCATGGTTCAACTTACAATAGTTTTTTCCCAATTAAATTGATACTGTCACTTTCATTTAGGATTCATCAATGAAAGAAAACTATTGTATATAGAAGTATGGAGACAACTTCGGCTTTAAGGACAACACTGGAAATACACAAATCTTAAAAAAGGCTTGAAGGATGTCTTAGTACATGTTTTTTATTATTGATTATTATTATTAAAAAAATATGTATGCAGTCTGGGTGGTCATGAAAGAAAACTATTATCAGAAATGCAGCTGGGATGGCAAAGAAAGATAGAACAGCAAGTGTATGCCCCTAATTCCTGTGCCAGACAAGGCCACATAACTTTCAAAGTTCACAACCAGAGAAAAAGGTTTTTTTTTAAATCTTGGTAACAATGCTCTTTGTTCACAAGGGTTTAAATTAATTGAAAAAAGGTGATGTAAAATGGCCACCCACCAATGCAAATTTGATCAAACCCAACCATCAAACCTTTAGATTTGGAGGTTATCCATTGAAATTAAATCAGATCAAATCTAGGTAATGTTAGATTCCTAAAAGTGGGACAGTTTGCCCAGACATATGCATCACAAAAACATGTGATCTCCACTATACTCATATCCCTATATACAGTACATGTATTAAAGTGACAGAAAATAAACAAAATAATAAAATTTTAAGCTCTATATCTTTTAACATTGTCTTTTCTTTTTTTTTCTTCTTTTTTTGCAGTATAGAGGGGAACATTAGATTTGTCTGCAGCCTTACCCGTACAAATACAACCATATCCCACACTGACTTTAATAAGACGATGGCAGAGCGACAGTGGCGTAGTTGTTTATACTCCGGGATGCTGACTTCAAACAGTTCTGCTGTTTCCTGCAGTTTTCTCATCTCATCCTCCAGCCTGGAGATATTTCTGTGGGTCTAAAGACAGGAATACAGTCATTTGACTGCATCTTAGTTGTGACATTTCCAAGGAGTGTGAATTATCTGCTGTTACACTTGACTACCTTCTGAAAAGTGCATGTAGTGTATTTTCAGAGGCCTGAATCACACCTCATGTAGTTGAAGTTCTTCTTAACATTAACAGTTCAATACTGCCAAACAATGTCTGGGAATTTTATAGACAGCTTCAGGGTGAACAGAAGTAATTCACTTTTTACTTTACCAGTATTGTACACAACATGCTTTCCTTTCTGTCAATCAGAAATGTGCATAAAGAGCTCCATTGCAGTGGACTAGGAGCCTTAGAATCTTTACTGTAGCTATTCTTAAAAAAACAGGGCTGTTTTACATGTAGAAACATTGTTGGATTTATATTTATTTTATTTGGCCGTTAGGACTCATGTTTAAATGAAGGGTATGTAAGTCAAGAAAACTAACAAAATGAAAGTAATTCCTCCCTGTGCATTCATATTGGTGGTCTTTAAAGCTGATCTTATACTTAAAAGTCTTCAAAGAACATTTTTAAATGTTCCCCCTCCTCCTTGCTTCCATAATTTAGGGTGGATGTCATCATTGTGATAAAATCAGAGTATTCCAAGTCTAAGTGTAGATATTTCCTAAAGACTGATGAATAAATATGTAGAGTACCAATAATGTTAACTTTTTATATATAAAAATATAAAAGCTTTTGATGTCATGGGGCAAAACCAGGCCCAATAATAATTGTTTCCTGCTCTGCTCAATGGATACCTCACTGAAACAGTTATTGCCAGTTTGAACCTTTTTATCAATTTTTTTATTGCTGGGTTTATATATAGGCAGCCTCATGGATGTGCACTGTACTAGGCACTGATGTGAAGTGGAGTTAGAGAATCTATCCATTTAAATAAGCTGCCTATCTCATGGCAGTGCATGTACTTTCTATAGATTAGTTTCAAATTGCAAGGTATGTCACACTGTCAAGGTGTGTGGCACCCTGGGTGTGTACCTGGCCCAATAATTCACCAATAATTTACAAATCATATTTTCATATTTCTTTCTGTTTGTAGCAGTTTGATAGAAGATCTTTTTATAAATGCCTAAATTGTATTTGTGAATACTTGTGCCATGCTTTGTCCCAGAAACACAATTTAGTCATTGAGGTAACGTGGTGTCTATAGTAACATTGGTTGCTTGAAATTATCACCATTACTGTAAATCAAAATCTGTAATTATACCATGTTTTACAACCTTTGGATAAATGGGACTGAAATTAGAAAATTTCTCTGGTCCATAATGGAAAAGTAGGTGAAAGAGCTTAAGGGGATATTGGTTAATGAGACATCTATGACATCTTACCACCAGCAGGGAGGCTTGGGAGATGGAAGAGGTGAGTGACTGGAATTGACCAGGTGTAATCAGCCAAGAGGTACAAAAATAGCAAAAGATTTTCCAATATCAAAGTCATATTAATGTGCACTTATCCGCCTGCATTGTTTATTCCCCCACAGTGAGATTGTCAAAATGGTAAAAATTATTGTACAATCCACTCCTATATAAAGTATACATACCTCAATACTTTAAGAATAGAAATAGTCATTACACGTGTATAATACCTTATAATCCATTTGCTCAGAACAGTTGAACACATAGACCATAATTCCCAAAGCGCGCCCAAGATCTTTGGTTGTTTCTGTCTTTCCTGTTCCAGCAGGACCTGAGAGTGCTCCGCTCATAGACAGATGTAGAGACTGAGTCAACGTTATGTAGCACCTAAAAATGTATCAGTTCATTCATTACATATTTTTGAAAGAGGTCTTATTTAGAAGAATGAATTCAGTGACTATCTACCAACAAGTGGAAGACTGAAAACCTTTGGCCTAGGGCAGGTGGTCCTTCTAGGAATGGTACAGAAATCTGTGGGCTAAAGAAAGTGTACCATGAGAAATTTTCCATGGTGCAACAGTAATTAGTGGGCATAATGAACGGTAGGTGATTTAAAGACATAGTTTATTGCAATATACCTTTTCACAACAATTTTCTTTACAATTCTTAGTATTTGGCCACAAGAGCTGAAGTCAGCTACAAGAGTGACTTCTGTATGCCCATTATGTTTTCCCAGCTGTGATTCCTACTCTTGTTGATGAATGGGGATTTATTTCCACTAAAGGCCACCAACTCACCATATCTTTTTAGGACTAGTTGAATACCCCCTGTCCTCCCCTGTTTTAGTCTTCCCTTGACTATCCTCAAATATGTGTAAAAGTTTAATTTAGGGTCCAATTTCACCTTTTTAGTAATATTGTTTACACATGTATGACATAATAAGGTCTAAATTTTCTCAAACGTCAATTTTCAATTAGATATAACTGCATTGTTACTATGAAAAACTCTGTGTTTTCCCAGCAATACAATTTAAATACATTTTCTTTTCTTGTAGCAAATAAAAATGATAAGACCCTTGCTTTTCATTAACTCTTTAACTAAAAGGTAACTATTCTATTCACACCTGTCAGTGAGAGGTGTGATCACTAGGCGAGGTGTGTTACCAAGATATTCATAGGAATATTGGAACTGAGCATCACAAATATTAACAAAACAATCCTTGGTGACTTCATCCCAGTGGTGCCGCAGTTGTGACAGCCAGGTAAAAGCCTGCCCATTGGATACCTGCAAGAATAAATACATAAAATACAATACAATTGAAATAATATATACTGTTATATACAAAGGTCCAAAACCTTAGAGTGCTTTGAAAAAGCAAATACGTCTAATAAATATAAGGTCTGATTTCTTAAAGCTCTCTAAGACTTGAGAAGATAGACTTTCATGGTGGAACCTGGGTGATTCAGCAAACCTGGCATACATTTCTTAAAAAACATTTGCTATTAGTTGGGAAATATTTTTTATCCTTGAGCAGATCTATACCAGGTTTGCTGGATCACCCATATTCTTCAAAAAAACTAAATTCTCCTCCAGTCTTGGAGAGCTTTTTTGAATCAGACCCATTGGGCATAAAATGTAGATTTTAAAATGAAATTTTCCCCTTCATTTTCCACCATTTCAAATCTATGAAATAAGAGTCAGGTGAACAACACTGCAGCAGATCCTAGACTCTCTTTCACTATATCCTGCTGAGTACCAGAATATTCCAATGTCCCATTAATCAGAGACAACTGTATTGGATTTAAACTTTTTCTTCTGGTTCTGGCCTTTTAAATGTGCCATGTTGGTACAAACTTGAATCAAAATCTACATGTGTCTGTGTAAATAATTCTCAAAACAGGCAAATTCTTAAAACCAATTATTTGGAGGCCAATATTAGCCACAAATATTATTTAGATTCCAAGTATTTTCTATACAGACTACAGACATTGAAGAGGGATGGGTATATTATATATATCATCATCTGACATCTGACTTGAAGTTTCTTTCAGTTGCACAGATTAATATTTTTGTTCCACAGCCGCCATTGAAATGTCAGCTCTTTTCCAGTACAGTGTCACTTAGCATGGTTCAGTAGCAGATATTACCATATAATCTGGTTACTCTACAGCTCATGCAGCTCTCTTTCAGCTTGGTCCTTGTGTCATGGCAGCTAAATTCTGAAATTATGACGGCATTTACAAGCTGCCAAGAAGGCATTTGTGGACTGCCAGCTCAAAGTGTACTATACCAAACACAGATAATCCTTGATATTTCAAAATAAAGGGCAAATTTTATCTCTCATTTACATGCTGAATTCTGAATGTTTTACCACTGAAACATCAATCTTCCCCTTTTGTTAGTAGCAATGATCTGGATTATTATATTCATAGTTCTGTAAATTGAACAAAAAGTCGAACTGTATTGGAAACAACTGACAGTGATATAGACACTGACAAATTTATTTTAGTTTAATTAGAAGGTTAGTCTTGTGGTTGATGCTAAGTTTGCTGTTTAGAGCATTGTCTTCAAGAAAACAATATACTGTAATGGAGGCATGGGGAAGATGTCTTTTAAATATAAAAATTTAGGGTATTTTGGAGGGATTGGTAAACCCTTAACCTCCACCCACTCTTGTTCCAAATAACCCAATTCATTTAGCTCTATATTTGTGCTAAACACATCCAATTACCAATCATAGATAGTCCAATGCATGTTTTGATGAAGGTTTTTCTGCTACAACCAGTTGTCATTCAGAAACAGTAAACTTATAGATGCTTCCGTGTATAGGAGAACAAAAGGAATATTTAAGAGTTTTACTGGCAAGTTCTTAGACTGGGAGAGTTTTAGTTTGACTGACCTGAAGGTTTATAAGTCTTATGGTTCAGCAATAAATGTAATAATTCCTGATATTAATTTTCATAGTCACCTAAACTCACAGAAGTACAATTCTACCTGGGATATCAATATACACCTAAAGTACTATAGAACCAAACACTTCTTTCTTTCATTTAACAGCAGTTAAATTAATACGATGACAGACTTCAACATTGACGGCAACATCAGCTGAGCAAACTTTAATATTCTTTGATGAGCCTTGATTGCCATTTACAGTGGGTTTTCATATCATCCTTAAAAGGAAGGACTTTACAACTTAGAATATTTTTAGTATTTATTGTTCGATTACAATAACCCTTTGTAAAACAAAACTTTTAAAGAAATATTCAAATGTAAATCTTCCGAGACCAAAAATCCAATAAGATCCTTGTGCAATGTGATAAATTATAAAATTAATTTATGTAAGCAAATGAAGTTACTTGCTTACCTCGTCTTAAGTTAAGGAAGGTATTTATTAACTGGAATTGTTTTCCAGAACAATATCACAGAAGCAACAATGAATACAGCTGTCATGTTAGAAAGTTGCAAATTCAATTACTGGCATAATCCTTAAACATTTAGACAATCCTTTTTTTCCTGTGAAAATTTGCCTATTCTTTAAGTCATAAATATAATTGTCTAGATGTGAACGTAGCAATGTAACAAAAAAAAAATTACTCCATCAAAACATTCTGTCACTTTTACACATAGGCAGGGGCGAGCTTTTCAACAAATGAAATTATTCTTTATTTCATGCTTTTAAAAATGCATTAGGGTAATTGCTCTGCATTAAATTACCTTCTGTGCAATAAGCTTGGCTACCACATCTCTCGCATGAACATCAATTGTGCATATTGTCATGATCTTCTGACGCACCCCGGGGGTAAGTTCCCCTAACAGCATGTTTATAAGGGCATTCAGCTGAGCAATCTACAAAATAATTATATTCAGATGAGATATTAAACTCAGTAGAATAAAATCTATCATGCATAAAGTGCTAAATGCATCTGTGAAATGTATCGTGCCTTCAACAGGACATGCATTGTTGTTCCCATCAAAACAAACAACTTTTCAAAATTGTGCCATTAAATGGCGCATTTCACTTTAAGAAAAAAAAGTAATTTAAGTATGTAAATAATTATACATATTTGGGGTTTTAGATCTGAGAACTTTTTTTCTTACAACATTTAGGTCAAAGTGACTAATTTTCATCCATTTTCATATGTTAAGGTATAGAACGAAAGCTTTTAAAAATGGCCGGTGTTTAAAAGTGATGCCGAATGTGGGATAATTTGCATTCTATTGCCCATAATCCCTTGCTGTGCTATGCAAATACATATTATTTTAGTCCATTAGTTAGAATATATCAGTGAAGTGGAGCTATTGTACAATATTATGAAAGGGGTCGAAAACCCATTTCATGGTACTTTTATTACTGAAATGCCATTGGTATGACTTTTACAGTCGGTAACAAAAAAACTCCAAACTTCTGTTTTATCTATTACTGAACAATGGTGAAATCAATGAAAGTAATTCTATCAATGTAACAAGGATTGAAGAGAGAAATGTGAAAGTGTTATTGCACTTAAAAAAAGTTAGAATCAATGGTAGGATGAACCTAACCACATTTGTGCATTATCGTTCCAATTTCTTTTTAGTATATGTGCTGCCGAAGCATTATAAAATGATAAACTGATTTTTCAGAGGACCATTAATTAGCCCTTAAAATAACCACCTCCACCACCACTTTTTTTTGCCATCCCAGTGACAAGGTTTCCCTATCTGTCCTGTACACAACAGAAAGTTAGAGTAAAATTAAAGTTTGGGTGCCCTCTTATACTGTTATCATATATCATATAGAAAGATACAACTTAGACACCACAAGTTGCCTGCTATTTTATTGTATGAAGGCCTCTATGTAAACCCAGAACTCCCACTCTGGGCACATGAAAACCTTGTTTACAATACTAATGCTGGGCACTTTAGCTCCAGCACCATTATTTGACACTGAGCTGTTTTTTAGTGTAATTGTATGGGTGAGGAGCTGGAATATAGTTACAATATTAGAGAATAGTAAAGGTCTTACAGATTGTAAATAAAAAATGTTGAATAAATAGTCTTTACTTCAGAGAAAAAATGTCAACTCGAACTACAAAAATATATCATAGTGTATAATTAAAAGAAAGATAACAGAATATGAAAAAAAAATTGGAATAAGATAATTTGCAACATTGTTACCTGTTTACGGTTATAATCTTTCAGGGCATTCTCAAAGCCTTCTTCAAACCTCTTAAAGGCAATCTCCACATCAGTTGCCCACCAGATCTGACTAGCAGTTAGGGCAACTTGTGCAGAATAATCGAAAAGCCATTGGTCCCGCAGTTTATCCTCGTACCCTGCTACGGCATCCATGATTTCCTGACGTACTGTTGATTTCATGGCTTCCTCCAAAAGCCTCAACCAGCTCTCTGCCTACCACAAACCAGGAAAAGATTACAATTATTTTATGAATGTAATAAAATTTTACTTATACTTCTTTTTATCTCATATTCAGTGGGTTTCTGTAAACAGAATATTTTTGTGTTTGTGGTAAACTGGAATCTTTTTAATCATTAATGTGGATATTTTGCATACTGTTTGTGGGATATTACAATACTGAATTAATTTATCATATCATTAAAATATAAATCATATTATATAAAAAAATAACTTTATATAAATACTGGATAGCATTTTCACATTACTTACCTGGCCTTCACACACACATGGTTTGGTAAAGTAAACAAATTCTTTTTCTTTGCTGTACATCCCTATAGCAATTTTACACTCTCCATCTTCATCATCAAATCTTAGATCGGCAATGTTGTCAAACAGCTTCAGAAAGTGACGAATCACCTTTTAAAAATTGGGGAAAAATGTACTATTGTCGTTATTTGATCATAGACATAGAGAAAAAAATATGCACTAATGGTTGTTATTATGACAAGAGAGTAAAATACACTTTTAGTTAGCACATATATTTAAGTTATTATTGTAGTCTTTAGTCTGAAGAAATTGTACAAGATGTTTACAGTGATAGAAGCTTCCTCTTTCTCTTTTTGGGTATTTTGTTCCATGAAGATATTTGTAGATCATTCACTATAGGTGGGTTAGATTAGAATAAACTTACTCTGTTAAACATTTAGAAACTGAACTCCATACAACCACCAACAGTTCTGATCTCTGCACAGGCTATGCACAGCTCTATAATGATAATGCCACCTTTACTTTTACAGACTGAATATCGGGGTTTACAAATAAAGAAAGCAAAAAAATACACTTTATTAAATTCAAGATATCAATTAAAAGGGTCAACAATATTTGATAAATTTAGGGAGGAGTGTGTTTTATACCCAGCGCGTTTCACCCACAAGGGGCTTCATCAGGGGATTTGGGGATCTAGGACACAACCTTCAGCATTAGCAGATATAGTGTTAAGAATAAAAAAGGAGCCTCAGGTAATAAGTTGAGTATGCATTAGCAAGAGCTGGGAAGAGAATAACTTGCTGATACTCAAAAGGTCAAGAGGGACTAAATATACCAATGGTGCAGATTGGAGGCAATTCTTAGTTATTAATGCTAAAAAAGCACAGCTCAACTACATGATCCATGCGAGTATTAGATATGGTAAGAAAAGACCAGTCAAAAGCAGATGTTAGTGGTATTCGTGTTGGTCTCCTCTTAGTACCAGCTCTCAAGGGATAAACAAAGGTAGCCTGTCAGCAAGCAACCACACACTAATAAATTTATCAACGAGTGGGACTCTCTAAATAACAAACAACCGCTAAGTACTTGTTTTATGTATGGGAATCATGTAACCATGTTATTGTTGACCCTTTTAACCTTTAAACTGATATCTTGAATTTGTTAAAGTGTATTTTTTATATTAAATTGGTTAAGGTATTACTTTGGTGACTAAAAATTGCCTTATTTCCTCTTTTCTTCCTTTCTTGTCATGTCTGGACTGTCATGTGTGGACTATATTTGTTTATATAGTCAAGGCTCGGCACCACCCTTTCTCTATAAAGTTCAAACTATTTCCGTATATATTCTTTGGGTGCCCTACTTTGCATTTTTCCAGTATATATATATATATATATATATATATATATATATATATATATATATACATATATATATATATATATATTTATGCAGAGACTTTTGGACAGGACAGTTCCCTATTGTGTTGAGAGATTTTAATTTTGCTGTGAAATATCCATGAAAGAGATAAAACATCCAATACCCACAATACACAATACAGAAAAAGAATAAAGTAGTCTTCCCTTGACAGATCTTTCTATTAACACCACAATATATCTCCCATTACACACTTCTCGCTTACCTGTTTAGGCTGAGTTCCCTTGGAAATGATTTCCAATAAATCATTTGAGGAAACAAAATAAAATCTGGGGAATCTTAAACGCTTTGATTCCAAGTAGTCCGCCAATGATTTTTCACATACTTTGAGTCTGCAAAAAAAAGAGAGCTATACACAAACACTGGATGCACAATGTGGAACTGCTACTGCTGTTGTCCAAATTCTAAATTGAATTAAGAATTCATCCTAAAACATTTCTTTATACAATTAGATAAAGAGTTTGGAAGAATGTTAGTCAATTAAACTTATATAGACATTAGTAAAAAAAAAACATTGCCAAATGTTCCTCTTTTGCGTTGTATAGAGGAAAAGCACAGATCATTCTTGATTACCAATTAGTAAAAATTTGTAGTTTAATTTTCTTTTTTTTACCGCAAAAGAATGACTCATAAATGTAGCACTGTAGCACCAGCAATGCAGGGGTATTATAGCCAGGGCCACCATCAGGTGGGGACAAGGGGTAATTCTGTACTGAGCCCCTATGAATGTTTTTGCAATGCTGGAACTTTTAAACATGGGGGTGAGTCTACTTTGCATGGAGCCCATACATTTCTGATGGCAGTCCTAATTTCAGTGCAATATTCAGGGTATTTTATGGGGTTAACTATCTGAAATATCACTTTGAATTGTATTCAAATTTCAAAAAAACTCATCCATATTTATCTGGCTAGATTTCATGCACTGTTTTGTGGGTTCTGGGGTATAGGAAACAGTGCAGTCAGCCACTTTGCTAAACAACAAATATGACAGCATCAAGATTTCTTTTATATTGCTACAGTGGCATCTACAGAAATGTGCTGAGACAGAAAAGCAGTAATCACACTCAATAATACTGCATTGCCAGTCAAAAAGTACAGCAAGCCTGTACAGTAAACAAATACAACTACCAAATGAGTACATAAAAATACCATAAGGGAATTAAAAAAATTTAACACTTCTTCACATTATTATTAAAATGTATTTGTATAGCACCAACATATTATGCAGTGCTGTACATTAAATAGGGGTGAAAATGACAGGCAGATACAAACAATGACAGAAGAGAAGAGGACCCTGCCCAAAAGAGCTTACAATCTAATCAAGCTGAACACATTGGTAAAAATATTTAAAAACATTAATTGTTATAAATATTTAAATCATTAGGGCAGCAAAAAGCCTTTAAACATACACTAAAAATCTTCTATATAGCAGAAAGTGACCTGAACTTTACTGGATATTAATCTGCATGAAAACCTTAACTAATTTGCCTTTAATATAAGACCAAACAGGTAATGACCCATAAATCTCAGCTCTGGGGGAAAATTGGTTATACAAGTCTCATTTGTTGCAAGATAAATTGCAATCATTTGTTGTCATTTAATTAAACAGTAACTTTTTTATGCATATATTTATCCTCATATGCACCTAAAATGAGGATATTATTCATGATTGTGGAGGGTTTCAGCTGAACTCAAACAACTCTAATGTGTATTTTCAATAAAATGTATTAAAGAGAAAAACAGCAGAAAATACTTCAGTGGTTGTGCACTGACACTAATTGTTACTGCATTTATATCAAATACAATTACTAATTTTAAAAGCAGAAAATAATTACAAAGGTAAAAATATAAATAATAAGAAGACAGCTGCATTATTAAAATATTAGAGAGTAACATTTATAAATGAATCATCCCGAACACATATTCAGCTTCGAGAAGGCAAATAAATGCAATATGTTTTGTTCCTATTAGTCATATGCTGAATTTTGCAAGAAATTAGGAAATATGAATAGAGAAGTGAATGGCATGAATACAACTCCAGACTACAGTGCAGCCTAAAGATATATTTAGGGGGCAATTTATAGTGATTGCTAGGGGTTCCTTGAGAAATGAGTAATTTGTGAATCTGTAAGGGTAACATTCTTCCCATTAACCAGAAATTATTAAGACATTCTTTTTACTGACCACCATAGCAGGGGGTTCCCTAAAGACCTGAAAGTTGTTATAAACGATTACCCCATGTTAAAAAGGCCAAGCAACACTGATCTACTGTAACAAAATTACTGTTTAACATACAAATCATATTAAAAATCAGTAATACAACTTATATTGTTATATAGTTCTACTAATTTAAGAAAAAATGAAATATTTATTTTTATCTATGAGGCAATGAAAAAATACAAACCTCTGCAGAAGAGTCTCCAACTTTGCCAGCAATCCTGGCTCATTTGTAACTTTAATTACAATGTTTGTTTTGATAATGTTCTCCATTAGATCCTAAAACAAAATAAAAATACATAAAACATATATATGCACATAAGGTACAATAAATACAGACACACTCAAGTACAAGTACAATACCTTAAAGTCTAAATCAATTCCATCAAACCTCCTGGCATCTTCCGGAAGTTGGTTCCGGATGTCTTCTGAGTTAGCAAATATACTTTGCAAGTGTGCCCAGGTTTGCTGAACATCCAGCCAGACAGAAATAACCATATCAGACACCATTAGTTTCTTCTGCCACGTGCTTACCTCCAGTGAAAAAAATTCTACATATTTGCTCATTAAAATGTTCTGCAGTTGCACCTAGAGAGATTAAAGAAATATTTAAATCATCTGTTCCCTAATAGTCCAATATCAAGATGCGTAGGTTTTCTCATCACCTGGACTACTTCTACTTAGTTCCCTCTGCCACAATATGAAAGCCCCAATGCTACTCAAGGATAACAGAACAGAGTAGTATATGAGGTATACTGGTTCCTAGGAGCTATTCCTTATGTCAGTAAGCTCTGGGCTATTCTTCACTTTATCTGCCCTTTTCACTATAGCTTTCAAAGTGTAGAGCTTTGCTATACAACTGGAGATTGCGCAGGAGCTTTCCCCCCCTGGACCTTTATCAACTTGATATGTCAACTAAACCCTTAGGTTTTCAATGTCATTCATTATTTATTATGCCAACTTATGCCTTATTTATTATATTATTTATTTATTATTATATTATATATTTAATTAACAAAAATATATTATATTATTATTATTTATTTATCTGAGAGGGCACTTAAACTACTCTAATGATGGTCCGCTAACCATTGAAGTAGCAGCACAGCACCTCACATGTATAAATGTATTTGGTAAATAGATATAAGAATCTAATGAGCTACCTAATTATAGAATCCAAAAGGCAAACTGCATAAGCTTTTGGATAGGGGCATAGAGCATTTATATTATATATTAAAGCTGTTACATTATACATTTTTTAAAAACACAAACTATTGGAGATTTCCCAGTTTAGATCATTTTTCTGACATATTTTACCTTATTACCAATATACTTTTAGTCACATTGTTTTATAAACATGAATAAGAAAGAATATTTGTAAAGTAAAATGTTTTTAAATATTTTTGTTTCTTTAGTTTGTTTTTTTAATTAGTAGTATGGCAGCCTTTAGGTCACACAGCTGCTTTAGAAATGGGCTCCCTGGTATTTCTTTGGTTTACTGTTTACCGTAAAGCATTAGCCCTTCTATTTTTGTTATTGGGAGTGATTAAACGGTGCTGCCAAAAAAAAGTCAAAAACAGACTGGGTCAGTTAACAATCAAAATGTTGATGATAGTGATAGACAAGTGATCTACTTGTTTTTTTACTTTTTAAAGAAACACATACCATCTATTGTTAACATCTTTGTGCACCAGACTTGTAGGCTTGTATCTCAAGTACTTCAAAAGGGGGGTAAAAAAAATATTCTTACCCCAAAACCTACCTCTACCTACTAGGTACAGCCAACCACTAGCCATGTAAACAGTAAGATTGTGTCACTGCAGTCTCCAAGAGATATATTTCAATTATACCTAAACATCAGTTTTGTATGGACAGGTCCTTTGAAGTCTGGAATATCGCATTAACAAAATTCTTGTATCAGTGCTGATCTGCACTTTTTTATGTATGGGAACCCGGGTAAAGTGAAATAAATTGAGGCAGCTCATTCCGGCACAAAAATACTGAACTTCCTTTGAAA